>NC_142248.1:39035532-39186495 GCF_052056855.1 Sturnus vulgaris
TCTTTTCTGTGATCTTCTAATGCTCTTCATGAGCCCAGTTATCTCCAGGTGCCTACAAGGTGATAGAAAAGATGGCACAGTGTTTTACAGAGGTTTGCTTTGTGGCTTGGAAGCTGTTGATATTTCAAATGTCTTAAACCTGATTTGAGATGTTTTGTAGACTTAGGAATTTTCTTGAAAAATTGTTTCAGATAGTGTCTCTGATACAAAACAACTCAGTTGTGATTGTAGAAGGGGCGACTGGCAGTGGAAAGAGCACACAGATTCCACAATATATTTTGGATTATTGCATGAAGCACTCTATGCCCTGCAACATTGCTGTTACCCAGCCTCGGAAAATCAGTGCCAGCAGCCTTGCCAGGTGGATTAGCAAGGAGCGATCATGGACACTAGGTGAATTTGTAGGATACCAGGTATGAGAAAACTTCAAATTGTATTTTAAAATGCATGAAAAAAGCACTGTGTATTCTTTCTTGATTGCTTTTAAGCATATCTAGCATACTGAAGAAATGTTAGAGAATCTGCTTTTAAAGTGGAATTGGTGTTTTTTATCTGTCTGCTGCTGAATGTTTGTAATTAAATCAACTGGTAAATTTGAATAACTATAAATCCTGGTGGCACTCCAACAGAAAATATTTGTCTGCATCAGACATGTCTGCATTATTAATCACTGAAAGTGTTGCAAGACAGCTATGTTCTGTCATTTTTCCTTTGAACTCCTTAAGTAATATACTTTTCTGTTTGACTTTTCTACATTTACTTGTCAGCTCTGTCAAAACTTCAGTGCATTTACGACCAGGTTCTTTTGTGAACAATCTGTTGCTCCTTTTTAACATGTGAAAAACTCAAACTAGTTTTTTGTCTTAAATCTGTCTCCTCCTTTTGCTTTGTTCAACTCAGCTTCAAGCTCAGTTCTGCCCCTCTGTTTATAAACTTGATGCCACATTCCTCTTTTGACCCAGGTCCTGGTGCTTTGATAGCTCCTTGTCAGTACCCACACTAAGCTGCTGTGATTGCTGGTTAGGCCACAGCTGTCTCTGCTTGAGCTGCTCTGGTTCTTCAGGCCACTGAGTTCACACTGGTGTTGACATTGGGAGGGATGTTTTTGGAGAACTGTCTGCTCCTGGAGTCCTTTGCTGGCAGGAATATTTGCTGTGTTGTTCTTCCTCTCTGCTTTGTTCTGTTTCTTGTTGTTTCTTCCTTTCTTTCTGTCTTCCACTTAGGGTAATATGTGTATGTTTGCCAGCATGCATTTTGAGGCTTCTGTTTCTTCATAGGTCTGCAGCTTCAGATTACTTCCTAATATGCTACATGTTGGTGCCATTTATGTGTGTTAGGTGTTCTTTGTTACCCTTAAATCTGATTTTGTACAGTTTTCAGGTCTGGAGGGGTATGATTTTTTAACTGAGAGTGACAGAGTTGTTTGTAGCATGGGCTGTTACGTGTCAGTCTTCTGTTTCATCTGTTATCTGCTTTCTTCTGTGCCACATCATAAACATGACAGCAATAACCAAAACACCAGTTTTCAACATTATTCTCATACTAAATCCCAAAAACACAGCACTGTACCAGCTACTAAGAAGAAATTAAATCTGTGCCAGCCAAAACCAAGACAGTTATGTATGTTGTCTGATTCAAAGCAGTTTATAAATAAAGCCTTTGTTGTGATTTTTTTATACCTCGAATCAATTAGTCATAAAATTGCTAAATTGATTCATGAGGCTAGTGAGTTGCAAATGCTTAAAATGATACAGTGCTTCCAGACTGTCTTCAGGACAGTGTATGTGGATGTGCTGTGCTTTTTTCACCAGCACTTGTGTGAGCTGAGCAGAAACACAGGGAAATGGTGGAGTGCAGATATGCCTGCTCTGGGCTGATCTCTAAGCTGCACATGAAAAGATGGTCACAGTTCTGCCTGCCTGGATAGGTTACACCTGAGGTAGCTAAAGTTACACAAGTATGTTAGAAATCAAAGATCTATTTCATATAGGGCTGTAGAATTTTTCTCTCAGGAGTAAGTTGCCTGGTCTTGGTGATAACTTAAACCTCTTTCCTTTTCCTGTCCTGTAAGCAAACTACATTTTGGCAAAATCTTTTTCTTGCTCTTCATATCAGTAGAAAGGGTGGTGTATGTATGTACCTTTAGAAATCTTTGAAGAATTCTCAGTCTAAAGTCCCCAGCAAGGAATTTGGTTACTTCATAAAACTTCAGAGTTTATTTTTTTTTTCAATTTCTCCTAAAGAAAAAGCAGTTAATTGATTCTGATGAGAACACTTCTATATGGAGACTTGTGCAAGTTTGAGTATATAATTTTGATGGATTTACACTGTGTTTGATTTTGGAGTTCTTCCACATGCATGCTTCTTGTATGTTCCCAGCTAGTATGTATTTTTCTTACTGTTGTTAGTTAAGTTTAGAGAACGTTTCGACAAAGGAGACAAGGTTGCTGTATATGACAACTGGAGTTCTTCTTCAGAAAATAATTTCTGCCAAGAGCCTAACTCAGTTCACACACATTTTCATTGATGAAGTAAGTTTCTGGAAGTAAGTTTAATTTTCCTATTAATGAAGCCTTCTCTTTTGTCTCTTATCATGCAAGAAAAGAGAAATGCAGACATGTATTTTTAAAGATGTTTTATCTAAGTTGTATAAGGTAAAACTTGCTGAAATAGGCTTGTCAGCATTCCTTTGAGCAACAAGTGTAGAACTGAGAGTGTGAGAAGGGTTTTTGTTAACTTTTAATACAGGTGCCTTGAAATGTTTTTTGAAATCCATTTTGTGGAATTCAAGAACCTATCCAGCTAGGCCTGCCAGGGGGAGACAGCTTTCATTCACTTAGGATATTAGAGTCTTTATTCTTCAAGGGTGTCCTGAAAAATATCTCTGTGAAACTTCTGTCTCCTGGCTGTGGGTACAGTTCACTCATGTAGCTTCATTATGTTATATGCCTAGGCTCAAAAGGTGTGTGCTTTCTTCTGTGAAAATGTATTGTTATTCCAAGTTACAAAAATAAAGCATAAAATTGAGTAGGAAAGTAAGAGATTGTCAAAAAGAAGGGGATGAATTAATGAAAATTAAATTGTGGATAATGTGTTCCAGGTGCATGAGCGTACGGAAGAAATTGATTTCTTGCTCTTGGTGGCTCGTAAGCTGTTGTGCACAAATTCACAGTCTGTAAAGGTGGGTTCAAACTGAATTCTGCTATTTTTTCTTGTGAAAAGATTTTTGCATGTCCTTTACCTGTGAAGGGCGTATTTTAAAGAATTTACCACGACTTACTGTGTTTTTACTTTCTACTAAAATATTATTTAGTTTGCCACTCCTCATAAGTAAGCAAGCTAAGGGGCATTCTTTTCCTGGCTGCTGTAATGTGTTCTGAGAGACTTCTTTTTTTTCCTCTCATGTTAAAGTGCATTAGTTTCTAAAGCCTGCTTAAGGCTAAAAAATGCAGGATGGATATTTGACTAGAATTACATCTTGGATATTGAGGGCAGTGCTTATCCTTGGTTAAAATGGTAGCATTAACTCCTGGAAATACTGAGCCTTTTTGTTTAAGTGGGATCACATATTTGAAGAAATAGCAAAAGACCAGAAATGCTGTACTGTAGTTTCTGGGCAGAGTTGGTAGTAAAATATGGCTGAGGTTTTTCTCTGCATGTTAGGCAATTCTGATTTGTACCAAAGCAGAGTCATATTTAGTATGACACGTTTAGTCTTTGGGGTCTCAAAGTAATTAACTCTTGAAATGTTAGGAATTAAATACAAGTGATGGCATTAGGCTAACTCAGTAACTCTCTGTGCAGCTATTTGGGACTGCAGATTGTGAGACTGCATGTCTCTTCAGTACTCCAAGTTATTTGTTTAATGTGAGTTTTTCAAAAATAGAGCCTGGCTGGTTTTGTTGCCATTGGAAGGGAATATGTGTTGAGCAATCCATCACATTGATTCAAACTTGGTCTTTAGGTCTTCCAAAATGCTGTCACTGAATGTGTCCTTTCAGTTGGCATAGGACATGGCTGTGCACGTCACATCTTTCACTTTTTATCCCTTTTTATGCTGATTTAGATTTTAGAGAAAACTCTTGTCTTTAAATTCAGAGACATTGATGTTAAACTATTCAGCCTTTTTTAGCACTTGGCTCTGCCTACTGAGAAAAGCAATAATTTGGTCAAACTGAGTTCGCCTTTTATTCTGATTATCAGGTTCGTTTCAATGGCAGGAATCCCTACAGGTCCTGTCATCTTCTCTGTTAGAAAACATTTTTCTGTTAGAGGTGCCTGACAAATTTTTAATTTTCCTCTATAGTTCCATTTCAGTCACTTGAAATTGTCACTGAAAAATTGTATCGCCTTTATATCATTCTCTGAAATTGTTTCTGCAGATAGCAGTTTTTTAATATTGTACCAACGTGAGAGAGACCTGTATTTGAGAGAGTGGAGGGATGTCCCTTTGAATTTTTTTATGTTGAAGAGGGGAGAACTCTTGATCTCACTTGCTGGCCTTGAGTAGATTGGAATGGGCTATTCAGTTTGAATTTATATACTAAGCCCAGTGTCTCCTTCTTCATCCCTTTTAATCCCCTTCTGAAAAACTGTAAAGGAAGGGAGCTCTGATGTGGCAAATTCGTTTAGAAAATGTAGGGTTCTCCTCCCATCCTCCCTAGATTCGTGAAACAAAAGGGTACAAGGATCGCTATTTAAGAGAGGAAACAAACCATTTTTAACTCGGAGTGGTCTGAAATGCATGTGAGCTGTTTGTTTCCTTGTTTGGAAGTTGCACACCTCAGAAGTAGCAGGTAATTGAACATTGCATCAACTGACAGGAGTTAGTTGAGTGTTTCTGGTGTACTAAGGACAAGGTCTACCTGCTGAACTAACTTAAATTATGTTGGATTTTCTGTCAGATGGCTGCTGCAGATTATTATTTTTAGATCACAGAGCAGAAGCTGGATTGTTCTGAGGTTGATCTTACTGGGATAAGGGTAGTTGAAAGAAATCCTGAGACCAAGAGGGGCTCTATTGGGTCAAACCAAACAGTGCAGTTTCCATAGTGACTAGTAAAGTAACATCTAGTGAGTCTTGGGACATATCTGTGTTGTGCAAGTGGTTTTGGACTGCTTGATCTTGAACTGTCTTCTTTGATTACCCTTTGTTCTGATGTGCTCATCTGCTTCGTTGGTGATACGTGCTTGTTGAATTTTTGCTTTAGGATTATGTCAAACTCTTGGTTCACTTTTGTGACCCTTCAGGCACTCTATTAAGAATCTGTCATTTCTTTCTTGGAAGGATTCCATGCAGATTAGAGTCCAGATTGTCTAGAAGGGGTGTTTTAAAATTCCTTGCCTGTAACTGCATATTTAGGTTACATTTAGCCTATTGCCCTGGCATAGGTGAGTCACTCTCTCTTGAGCCATGAGGCAGTCCATGCTGTAGTGGGACTTGCAGAATTATGTCCTTTCAAATTTCTCCTTTCAGGATCATGTTGGAAAAGTTGATGGTTTAGCCTGCCCTCTCCGTGTGTTCCTTGTGCCTTTACACGTGCTTTGGAGCTGAGCACAGTGCTGCAATGCCCACTTCTTTAGTTTCCCTTCTTGTTGTTTTGTAAGGGGGATGCTTTTGTGTTTTACAGCATTTCTGGTTTGGGTGGTGAGATCTTTATCAAGAGTGCTGTATGGTTTTGGTTGAATTTTCACCATGATGTCTTCCCTAGGCATTCTAACCTGAGCTGTTCTCTTACAGGTGCTTGCCTCTCTCCATGTGCTGGTTAGGGTATCTTATCTACAATTAGTTTGATTTTCTTAAATGTACTTAAGGTTATGTGCCTGCAGTAACCAGAATTAGATCATTTAACATGAAGAGGAAGTGGAGAGTGCCATGTAGCAGGACAATTTGTGTTAAAATTAATGCTTTATATTTGCTGTGCATTTTTTTTTAACAGATAATATTGATGTCTGCTTCCATCAACTCTAAAGAATTAGCTGATTACTTTGCACTTCCAGTTCATTATGGTATGAATCCAGTCTGTGTATTTAAGGTGGAAGGCAGACCTTTTGCAGTTGAAGAATATTATCTTGATGATTTGAAGGACATTTTTGACTTCCAGGTATTGTAAATATAATTTCATTTCTTTGGACATAATAAGAAATTGGAACTGTCAGTTGAAAACTGTGTAATAAAATGACTTATAGCCACTTTTATACTGCAATTCTAGGTAAGAATTAATAGATGATAATAAAACAGGAGTCTTCCTATGAGCATACTAATTTCCTTCATGAAACAGAAATGTTTCAATAGTATGAGGAATTTTGTTTGATAGTTGCATTCAAGATGAACAGTGTAAAAGTGTGTGGAAAGTAACATAAATAGATTTACAGATCTCTTTGAATATAGCTGACAAAATCAGGGAACATTTCCTGGGTTGGTTCATGTTATTGTTGTGTATCAAAGGCAGAAAGTGCTATGAAATAAAGAGGAAAAAAAGCATTTTTTATTAGAACTTTGATATTACCAAGTTGGCTTCTCTATTAGCTGAGGCTTTCCTAATTTTTTTGGTGTTTTTGGTTGTTTTGTTTGTTTTTTTTTTTTTTTTTTTGGTTGATTGGTTGGTTTTGGGTGTTTTTGGTTTTTGGGGGGGTGGGTTGCGTGGTTTTGTTTTGTTTTTGTTTGTTTGTTTGTTTTTGTTGTTGTGGGGTTTTTGGTTTTGTTTGTTTGTTTGGTTTGGTTTGGTTTGGTTTTGGTTTTGTTTTTTTTGTTGGGTTTTTTTTTTCCCCCAGTGGTGGCAGAGATGTTATGCAGTAGCTTTGAATCTATTTCTGTTGTAACCGTGTAGGCCACCATGGCAAATGTGTAATTTTGAGTAATGAAAACATACTAGAATAACTGCTGCCTCTCAGATCTGTGGTGGGCTGTGCTGGAGAGCTTCTCTGATGCCTGAGGAGGGAGGTGCTGGCTGAGGAGATGTTTGCTTTGTCAGTCTGGCTTTATACACTGCGCAAAATGTGTTTTGTATATTTTGTTTTTAGAGTTCCTGACATTATAGCAAGTATCTCTCTAGACATCAGATAATGAAGGAATGGATGTAAATTTGAGTTAATCTATTTTCTGTGGTTTTATAATAGGAGTTTGTTTTACATTTGAAAAATAGCTGTGTAGGAATTCACTTGAGTGAACTCTTTCATTATTATGGTTCAAGGCAAAATAAACAGGTTAAAGCAGAGTACAACAAATGCACTCGGGCCTGTATTATGATACCCAGTCTAAAAATAACTGGGATGTGGGTGTAATTACTGGTCAGCTTTGATAATTCAAAACACTATTAGAATGTTATTACAGTGAAGAAGATGGGGGATGCACTTAAAAAGTACCAATGGAGGAACACACTGTTATTATTTAGCTTCCATCCATCAGTTCTGCAGAAAATAAAATAGCAAAATAAAATACGAAGCTCAGAAGAAAATAATTGCTTATGCTGTATACAGCTCAGGCATTGGTTATGCCTCAACACAGGCAAGGTAAAATAAAAGGCTGTCAACTGTTTAAGTTTAAATGCAAACAAAAAAATCAACTCAATGCTTGTAGTAGTTGCCCCATCAGTATTTATACATTAATATGGCAGTTCAGACAGATAATATGAGGACATTATGTAATACATGGGGCTTTGTTGTCATCATCAAAAATCTTTTACAAAAAGATAACCAGGAAATTGAGTAAGAAGTTTTCATCAGTCAAGTTGGATTTGTCATAGCTGCATTTGGAGCTGAATGTCAACTTGAACACCTTTCACTTCAGAGATCATGAACAAAGGAACTGCTTTCAGTGCTTAGCCCTTTTCATGCTTTTTTATTTTCTCTGTGTTTTTTATTTAAAGTTTTCCTCTGATTCTTTATCTTGTGTTATCCTATCTATAGCCATTCTGCTTTTCAGCAAGATGGGGAGAGTTTTTTTGGCCAAGATGTTTCTTGTGACTTAGGGCAACAATAGAAGTGCATAAGTGCTGTTGATTTTCTTTCTGTATCTATACTAAAAAGGATGAAATTGAATTCTACAACACTGATTCTTGGTCTCAATCTCGTTTCTTATAGTGCTGTGTGTGAACAGTTTCCCTGACTACTAGTTGCAATTAAAAAATTAGTATGTGGAAGGTCTAAGATGGTTTGTGTGACATAACATCCTAATAAAATGAAGGTGGAATGTGAGTGTTAAGACAGTTAATGAGTTAACACTGCCATATGGAGGCTGAGGCACATCTTTCATCATGCTAAAATCTAAATCAGTTAGATAACTGCCTGAGGTACAGGCTTCAGGCTTTAATTCTTGATGTCTTATTTTCACCTATAAAAGCCAGTAAAATTTACATAAAGGAACACAGCAGTTAAAAGTAAATGCAGTCATTGGTTTTTAGATAAACAGAATTTTTCTAAGTTTACTTTTCATTTTGAAATTAATAACTGTAAAACTATATTAGATAAACCTTCAATCATTTCTTAAAGCATCTCAGTCAAAATCAATGTAATCCTTTGTAATTGTCTCTTGGCTGTGAGGTGTGAATCTTTGTCCCTTCTCAAAAAATTTTAACATAATTGGTTGTTATTGTATAAATGTAGAATTCTTTTATGAATCCTGCAGAGCTCTTGGCTTTAATACATCACTCATTTCTGCATGTGATAATGTTTTAAAACTGTGCTTGAAAATAAAATTTTTAAGGGGTAGTTTTCACTTGAATAATTTGGCAGTTCATTGGTGCTGTTGTGATTTGGAAGATGAATAAAAATGCCAGTCATTTTTTTTTTTCTGTGTGCCTGTTTGCAGTAAACCCTCTGTTCTAGACAGACATCTAGCTGAATCAAAGATAAAGCTTTCTACTTGAATTACTTCATTTGTAGGAAAGAATAAAAATAAGGGAGAAATATTTTTCAGTGTAGCACTGGCTTACGTTTGCCCAGATAGTGGGTCATTTATAGGTGTACTGCTTAATTTGTGAGTATAGGCCTACAAAAAGTAGTTTATTTTTCTTTTGTCGGAATGTGCTTGGTAAACACGTTGTTGTGGATGTTTAACAGAATTGTGATTTTGTCATACTAGCAACCTCTAAGCCCCAAGCAAACAGGTTCAAGAAAAATACATGAAGGCTCTATCTATAGCCAATTTTAAAGCTAGTTGTGTAAATGCATGCCTTTTGTTCTGGATAGTGTTAGAGATATGAAATGCAAATTTAAGAAATGAAGCAAAGTGCAAAAACGCAACCCATTTTTGGCTTGTAAAGGTAAAAACTTGTGTGTGGAACTAGAATCAGAGTCCTGATGGAAGGTAGTGAGCTGCTGTCAAAAGCTGTTCTGATGAGGTATTATTTCAGTCAGGTCTGACTGGGGTTTGGATTTGCTATTTGTCACATTGCTACCTTTTATTAGGTGTGATGTGGAAGCCTTGTCCTGTTAAAGAATACTAAAGGTACAATCAGTAGCAAAATTGAAAAGACAAATTTGACAGTTACTTAAGCAGGGATAGTAAAAAAAAAAAAAATCTAACTTTTGAGCAGCCTAGAAGAGATAACTTGCTTAAATTTTTCACATATTGGTGCAAAAGTCGCTTTGAAGAAAACAGTCAAGTATTTTTGGGTTTCTCATGGGCTAATGAAACTGGGGACAGAGGTTGCAGTAGCAAATGCTGATCTAAATCACTGTTTCCAGACTGGTGCTAGGAGCTGTGCTTTTGTGATTGTTATGAGCTCCTTTACACTGGAAAACAAATAGAAAAATTACTGATTTCATTTTAATAGTTTAGATAGTTGTCTTTGATTTTAGGTCTCTGAAACAGTTGGTTCAGTAAACAGTTTGCACTAGTGTGAGGAGAAACTCTGAGAATGAAAGGTGAGCAGTGATCAAAAGGCATTTTCCCTACAAATGTGTAATAGTAGAGAGCTTTTTCATAGCAGCTCTAATTCATTAAGCATAAAAGCGAAAAGTGATTAAGTTACTGTCTTTGTTCTGAAGACTTAATGGTTTGCTTTCTTAGATACTGAAGCCTTGAATTTGTACAGAATGCTGGAAAACTTGTAGACAGAATCACCGTGCTTCTGTTGAGTACAACAGAACAGTAATTTTTGACAGGGTGTGACCAAAAACACAAGGAGAAAGGGGTACATGGTTTATGTGCAGGCAGGTAGAGATCTGTGTAATAGCAGCTGTGAGAAGCACTCTGCCTTCCTTACACAAATTCCTCCTTGTCATCCTCTTCCCATGGGTTCTGATCAGTCCCATGTATTCAGGATAAGGAGCATGTCCTGCACATGAATGGAGGCTGGCCTGGTGATGAAGTAGGTAAATATCAGAAGTATTTTTTCAGCATTAAAACTGTAGGATGTTCGAAGAAAAATGTCTACTTAGAAGGTAATGAGTGCATCAGATGGAGTTACTTCTTCTGTACTGGATCAGTTTTAATTGCAAGCACTTGACAAATTTCAATATATACATGAACTGCAGTCTTTCAGCCAGTTATACTGTGTTAACCTCATCACCACCTTCTCCAAACAGCTTCATCCTCAGAGCCTTGGGGAGCCCGTGATAAAACGGACAATGTATGAAGTAGCAGTGTCTCTGATTCAGTCATTCGATGAGTTCGAAAAGAGGAACAATAGGTAAGATAGAGTTCAAGATCTGGAATCAGTGGCTCTTGGGGAAATGAGAAGCTAATTAAGCAACAGCAGCAGTCCATAGTTATTAGTGGAAACTTAATTTTTACTTGTATCTCTGCCTTTATTTTATATATTTGTTTGATTTATACCCAGTGTTGCTAAATTGCACTTCATGCCCTGGAACATGAGTGACTAATCAAGACAGCCATGTCTTATGGAAAATATATTCTTTGCTGTAGACCAGAGCTGAGGAGTATTTGTATAAAGAATGAAACCAGAGTACTATTTTATATTGTAACCTAAAACATATATTATTTCATGGAAAAAAAGGATGAAAACTAGGCATTAATTTTCACTGGCTGTTTAATGCCTTAATGTCGTGCGAAATAAGTAAATACTGGATTTTGCTGCTCTGTGCTTTGTAAATTGATGTTTAGTATCTGAAAATGCCATAAAGTTGCTTCTGCAACTTTTTTCTGACACTGAGTGTGTATTAAATAACCTAATTCTGATTGTTTTCATTGCGGAATGAGAATGTTTCTGTTTTGTTATAGTTTTGAGGAAAAAACCTAAACCTAATGCTCTGGTTCCAGTGTTTATATGTTGCATTTTTCAGAAAGTGTAGTTGCAAATAATGGTTGAAATTTCATTTCTTCAGAAAATTTAAATAATGCATGTTACAAAAAGTGTGCACTTCTGCTTCTTCTTCCAGAATAAAATAACTTGGGGTAATGAAGTAGACTGAGACTGTAAAAGTAATGAAGCTGTGTTTTCTTGTTAGGGAGAAAAAGAACTTGAGTGATATACTGGAACGTGGCAGTGTGCTCGTGTTTTTACCAGGTGAGTATATGTCTTAATAGCTTTATTTTTTGTTATTTGTCATCTAATGAGCTTTCTTCTGGCATTTCTTCCAGAGATTTATTAAACACATACTTAAATGAGGTTCACTGGTCTCTTGTCGTTTTTTCTTGGAAACTTGTTTAATTGTGGCAATAATTGGAAAAGCTGTGAGTCAAAAATTAAGGTGTTACATATTTTGAAAATAACAAAATTAATTCTGTAGTGAATCTACAGAAATGCAGTTCCTCAATTTTTTAGTGCCATTACTAATTATTGTATGAAGCTCCTAAGATTATTCTAGAGATGTTTCCTTTTCTGCATATAGCATGGTCTTCATTTAGATTTCTGTAAAAGCTCAAATTCACATTTTTCTTTCCTTGTACATTGTTTGGTGTAGTTGGCATGCTCAAAAGCACACGTGATGACAGCAATTATTGATCAGAAGACTGGCTATACATGTAGTCTTCTGTAAAGAATAATACCTAAGTTGTCTTGCACAGAAATTACTGTAGGCTTTTGTTTTGACTGCATTCTTATTTGAACTCGTTAGCTTGATTTTAGAAGCAGTGTAACTAGCCCTGCAGAGTAGTTTTTCTGCACATCATAAATCTGTTACCTGGTGGTTTCAGGTGTTCTTTTACTGTGTGAGCTCAATATTTGTTAGTTGAAAACTTTGAAAAGATCTGGTTATGTTGAAGTGTAGAGTAGCCTTGAAGTCCAGAGCAGCTTTTCCTTGGACACAGTGAAGTCCATGGACTTCTGACTCTGTAAAATATTTATGAACATCATCTCCCTGCTGTGTTGAGCTTAGGAGCAGGAATGCCAGGGCTAGGGCTGGAAGCACAGCACACCAGCTCAAAGATACACTGCACTTGCAGAGCAGCTTTCCTTGGAGAATGTTCCCCACTAGCTTTTTTGGAATAATCTTCACTATAAAATTAATGGGTAGAAGGAATTACTTCATTGTGTCAATGTAAGACCCATTCCACTTTGTGGTTAATAAGGTAGGGAGCTATCTCTATTGCCTCTGACCTCTGATATTGGTGTTTGTCTGGTGTGTTTTCAGGCTTCCTCAGCCCCTCTGAGGCTTCATTTCAGTCTGAAATATTCCTCAGCACTGTGAAATCCTAAATCTTTATCTTTCACTTTAAGGGTTTTGTTTTTTCTTGTTTGTTTACTTAAATATATATGGATAAATTTGTGGAAACCTATGTGTTAATGCTTTCTGAATGAGCTGGTACACTCAGGTTTGTGTTCTATTTGTTCAGTGTTTGACCTTGTCTGGTTTTAAACTGGATACTCAAGACTGATCCTGAACACAGGATTAACAAACACCCCTTGAAATTCTGCTGACAAATGTTTTTATACAGAACTGGAGAAAAGGGGAGGCGAGCCCTCAGTTTACAAGACGGCAGCTGAGGCTGAGCTTTGGGTTATTTTTACACATTTAACATCCACATTTAGGATGTTGATTTGAGATGCTTAGCTTTTTTGAGTGCTGACGATTACGTAGCATTTTGAACATAAAAAATAACACTCCCACTGACTTGACAAGTTGAGTATGGAGCAGCAGCCAGAAAGAGCAGTGCTGTGCTGACGATGCTGTTAAGTGATTTTTGCCCACTGTCTTTGTAGAACTCAGTAATGGGGCAGAATCTGATTCCAAAAAATGCTGCAGCTGTCTCAAGTAGGATGCCATGTTTTCCCTTGTAATTGCCTGTCTTGTTCACTGCTTAATTTTTTTGTAATGCTACCAGGTCTAATTCTTTATAGATAAGTATTCTTCAGTAGGTAACTCTCCTTTGGTTCCAGAACTTGTCTCTCTGTAGGTAACTGGCGATACAAAGTGTCATGTTAAACTGTAGAGCAATTTTCTTAACATGCATGCATGAATATATGTTCCAAGTGGTTTAATTTTATCTGTTCTACTCGTGTTGATCTCATTTTTTGTCTGTTCCAAATTTTCTTTTGCACTTCTTCTCCTTTGCCCTGCTCTCCTTTCTGTCCTTGTACGTTTGCCAAACAGATGCTGGTTCTCATTTCATTCTGAGACCTTTGTCTCCTGGTGGGATCCTTGTGTTCTCTAAGTGTCATGGTCAGTCAGCTCCTGTCATTTCTAAAACTGGTCAGCAGATACTGCCTGCTGTGTCTAGTCAGTAATTACTAGACTGATTAATAATTACTGTTAACAGTGATGATGCAGAATCTGCTCTGCCAAACATGAATCAAACTTACTTAGTTGTTTTTAATTCTAAAAACAACCTCCAGGGAAGTCCAGTGTTAGACAGATTTTTGAAAATGGTGCTTTTGGAATTGAAGTCTCAACAAGAAGTAAACTAAGCTTCTTAGGAAGGTTTATGTTTGTGGTGGCATTCAGGAAAATAGAAAAAATCCCTTAGTTGTAAGATTTCCTCTGGCAGATGTGAAATGCATGCCCCAGAAAATGTCACTGGAATGGCCAAAGGTGGGATGGGTAAGATGGAAATAACTATTTTTTTTCCCTTTGCCCTGCTCTTTGAAAGAACTTATTTTGGCTAGAATACCTAATTTTAGCCTAAACCAGACAGATATTCAGCATGTGGTGAGTGTTGTCAGTTGTAAGAAAATGAAACAAGGGCTAATAATGGGATATTGTCAAATGGCCTTTATATCTTTATTATGTGTAAAATTAATGCCAAATGGTTCTTCAAAAATTGACTCACTGGTTTTCAGAGACTTATTATTACATTTGCTGTTTAATTCTACCATTTTATTATATGGTGAAAAAGAGGTAATAATGACAGGCATTTAAAAATTGAAATAGATGTTTCTGAATTATTTCTGATGATGAAAATAAACTCACAATTACTTTTTCCCCAGGCTTAGGTGAAATAAGATACATGCACTCACGCCTCTCAGATAAATATCAAAGGTAAGTTAAACCACATTTGTTTCAGTTCACTTAAACTTGAATATGAATCTTTCAGCTGTATGAGTTTTAAGTGCATAATGGGGTGTAGCACACAAGTGTCATCAACTTTTATATTTTTGCATCAGTAAATACTTCACTAACATATTTTCTTTAGGTGGCAAGTGTACCCACTTCATGCATGTGCAACATTGGAGGAACAAAGTAAAGTATTTTCAGCTACAGTTCCTGGCTACAGAAAAGTAAATATTTTTAAATCTTGGCTTTTTTAAAGCATGTGAAACCTTTTACTAGAGTAGTAATAGCAAATAATAATGTATTTAAGTAATATTAGCTGTTCTAACTCAACAATTTTCTGAGGACAAAGCAGTTTAGTTTTTCGATGTGTGAACTGATGGCCTTTCTTATCAAGCTGTTGTTTTAACTGGTGTTTAGACCTCAAGAGAAGTGCATTAACCTTAAAGAAGTGACCCTTAAACTATTGCCTGCTGCTGTTTTTATCCTTCAGCATGGTTTGTGCATGTTGATTCTTGCACCTGCACGAGAGGGGATAGCAAAGTAGTCCCCCAGTATGGGAGACTCTGACCCACTTTGTACCCCACATTTTCACTGCTGCCTTGGTTTTCTTCATCTGCTGTTACTAAGAGAGTATTGCTGCTAATAGCGTGATGTTTCCTTATGGCAAAGGCACAAGGAAATATTTCCATTTTCCTCTATACTGTCCTAGTCCTATACTACTTTTTAATGCTTTTTTGAGCTCAGCACAAGAAGATACAAGAGGTTTTGTATTGTCCTTGCATGGTACTGCTTTTTTTCTATGCAGAACTGAAATGCTGTGTTGCCATTACTCCTATATTTCTTCATAGCAAGTTGGATTTTTCATGTAGAAACATTAATGCAAGTAATTTTTTGTTTATGCAGTCATTGCTCATTTTTTGCTTCAAAACTCAGGTTATTCTGGCTACCAACATAGCTGAGAGCTCTGTAACAGTTCCTGATGTTAAGTATGGTAAGTTGTCTAAATCTTAAAATTCTGTATACACTGTGTTTGTAACATTTTCCACACTTGTGCTACGTTTGGTCTCCAGGATATGTCACTGTTTAAAGCAATGCTGTTGGAGTGTTGAATTCTTTCTTTTGCAGCAGAGAAATCTGAGTATGTGAACAAATAGAGCTACTGAGTGGGAGGTTGTCTTAAATCTTCACCAAGGGGTAATTTTAAATGCAGTAACAAGCAGAGCCAGTCCTCATGTCACAAGTTAACATTTTTAATCACGTTCTGACTATGTTTTGAAATAATTGCATCAGTTTAAGCACATACTGATACTGAGTTTCTAAATGCAGAAATGATTGCCTTTTAATGATTGCCATCGACAGCAGTGTATTATATTTATAGTAAAATCTGTTAGCAGTTTGGTTAGTATTCAGAATATCCTAGGTCTGGCTGTTTATAAATCTGATGTTCTTATTATTGCTATTCAAGTTATTCAGACTTTCCTGCTAATACAGATAATTCTTTTGTATTTCTTTCCACTGCCATGAGGAATTTTTTTTTCTTGCAGTGATTGACTTCTGCTTAACTAAAATTTTGTTTTGCGATAAAGAAACTAATTACCAAAGTTTGAGGCTTTGCTGGGCATCTAAGACAAACTGTAATCAGAGAAAAGGTAAGATGACAGTAGGTAATGCAAAGGAATTTTAGAAGCTGACCTTCATGAACAGTTTTGTGTTGCTTTTTGTTGTATTAATAGTAAAAAGAACAGATTATTTTGGCCATTAATACTTGGTAAGTCTTTACCATTTCAGGGTATAAAATGGGATTAAACAACTATGTGTGAATGGGTTTATTTTTGCTCAAGTGTATTTGTAGAGGAGTGTTTTGTATCCTATTGAAAAATATTAAAATTCACAGACCATGGACTCTTTGTTATTTAATAGCAATTCTTTTGTCACGGGCTGTTTTTAAAAAGAGGAGATAAGCACTGCTAGGTATTTATGAACTGCTTGTGAGTTTCAGCTATAAAAGAAATTTCCATGTGTATATGTCACTATTAATGAGTTAAAATATGCACAGCAGTGTTTCTAGTTTACGCCAATGTTCATTGCACAAGGATAAATAAGGTTCTGTCTTGGCTCTTCTAGTAAGACAGTCCTCTTAAATATCAAAATTTTTCGTTTCTGTCAAAAAGAGTACTAAATAAATCACTAACAGTGACATCTTGAGATCTAAAAATACTGTAATTTTTAAAGTATTATGAGGTCTGTACAATTACAGCTGGGTTCCAGGTGCCCACCAAAGCTGCTGTATCACTCCCTTTTCCTCATCTAGATGCAAAGAAAAATGGTGACAGAAGGCTGAGGGTTTGAGATGAAGATAGGGAAATCACTTGGCAATTACCATCACAGGCAAAACAGACTGAGCTTGGGGGAATTAGTTTAATATTACCAAACAAATCAGTATTGGGTAATGAGAAATAAAGCCAAATCTTAAACACCTTCCTGGCACTCCTTTCCAGGCTTGGACTCACTCCCAGTTTCTCTAGCTTCTCCTCCCTAGTGGTACACAGGGATGGAAAATGGGGATTGTGGTCAGTTCATCAAACATTATCTCTGCTGCTGCTTCTTCCTCACACTCTTGCAGTGTCAGATATGGGGGAAGTTTCCAGCAGCTTCTCACAGAAGCCACTGCTATACCCAACCCCTTTCAGGACCTCACTGTGAACCCCTGAACCCCAATATAAAGATTCATTTCCGTTTGGTTCAGGGTCAGTGTAGGTTACAGCAACCAGCCAATGTACAACCACTAGAAGTAGCATTTTGTGTAGAAGGCTTGAGCTTGTTGTGCACGTGTCTTAAAAATGTGGCCTGATTCTCTAGTGGAGCATCCCACACATAGGAGTATCCTTGAGTTGGTTGAAGTGAATGGTGTTAGGATTTGTGAAGATAGACTTCTGAATCATTGTGTTTTCTGTAAATCATAGATCATAAAAATGTTTTGCTGTTTATTGTTGGATCTTAAAAGTTGTTTATATTGAAGATTATTTTCTAGCTGTAGAGTCAAATAGGAAATGCCTGTTCAACTGAGAAAAATGGCTGTTGTTTTGGGGTTAAGTGAAAGGGGTATTTGAGAGAGGTGCTTACGTAATTCTTTTGTTAGTTACTGCTCCTATGAAAGCAAAATTCTTTTGTCCTACCCTTATGTGTCTGCCAGGCCTGTCTGCTGAAAGAGAGCAGAACACTGCTCAGCCTGCAGCATCAGCTGTCATGTGCTGCTCTGCTGCCCAGAGGGTTTGTAGATGGATGGGTTTGGAAAACACTTGTGCACTTTGCAAATTGGTGATTTGTTCTTTTATGTGAAGGTCGTGCTGGACGTGTTTCCAAAGGCTATTGTTACAGGCTCATATTCAAGGACTTCTGGGCAGACTGTATTCCAGAGAAGTTAGAACCTGAGATGCTGGTAAGGCTTTTTGGTTTAGGATCAGATTTCCTTTAATGCAGGTAGTCATAGCAGAGAAGCTTTGCTTTACTTTCTCTGAAGATGATTGGAATAGTTACTAATAACTAATAGCAATGACTAGAATTCAATGTGATAACTAATTGACAAAGATAATTACACTTGGTTTCCTTATAGAAGGAGATACATTATAGCAGTAAAATTTATGTGATTAGAAATAAGCAGTCTACTCAAAAAAACCCTAGCTATATGCAATTAATTTCAGATTTTGCTAAATTGTAAAACTTTTTCATATAAAACAGTTTGTCACGCTTCCCATGAGGGGAGAGTACCAATAATCTTGTCTTCCCTCCAGCACTGTCCATTGGGAGCTACAGTCTTAAAATTAAAGAAGCTTGATATAGGGGAACCAAAAGCCTTGCTGGCAACAGCTCTTTCTCCACCCACTCTAGATGACATTGAGCGTACAATAGTTCAGCTGAAAGAGGTAGGCTTCCTTTTCATCTTGGTAAAATCAGAGTAATAGGAATGTCCTGCAGAAGTGGTTTTCTTTGTATTTAAGGTATTAGTAGTCTTAGTTCTCAGATATGAACTGTGTCTAGAGTCTTTTACACCTTGGTGTGTGGTTGAGTTACCATCCTTTTGAGCATAATTTCTGTAGTTATATCTTTAAAACAAGATTGTAATTTCATCAGGGAGTAATGTTATTCTTCGAGGGCTAGCATCTATGGTGAGAAAGAACAGAGAAATAGACAAAAAAATAACTTAAACTCCGTAAGCAACGTTGTTTATGAATGAGTAATAAATCACACTTTTACACCATATGATTTATAGAGGCCAGACTAAAGATACACTTCTCACCTGTAGAAGGAAGATGGTGATTTTGATTTTCAATTACAAAGTTCGTAAGGGAGAATCGTCATTGCATTAAACTTTTTTCTTTTCCAGAGTGCATAAGAAACAATATTTTCATCATTTATAGCTTGCTTTTATATCCAGTATATTTAGTAGCTTTTGTTTCAAAAGTACCAGGCTTTAAAACTTGTCTTAGGTTTACTTAGTCAGCTTTTACAAGTGGAATGCATTTTGATTTCTCTAGCTTGGAGCACTTACAACCTGTGTGCAAACAGAAGAAAATCTGCCTGATGGTGAGCTGACTTTCTTAGGAATGGTATTGACACAGCTGCCAGTGGACCTGCATCTTGGAAAATTGATAGTCCTTGGGCATGTCTTTGGCTGCTTGGAGGAATGCCTTATTATAGGTAACTGAATGAACATGTGAGAACATTTCTCTGAAACCAAATGATTGGCAGGTTCTCATTTTGATTTGTTTTTGTTGCAGCTGCAGCACTGTCATCGCGGAATTTTTTTGCAGTACCTTTCAAAAAGCATGTTGATGCATACAGGTAGTCCCCCAGATGTTTTAAACTTTCTAACTACATTTAAGGGCAGAGAGTAAAGTTCATTTGCTCAATATAATTTTCTGTGTCATGAGTCTAATTTTCTGTTAAAATGCCAAGCAGTGCAAAAAGAAGCTTTTCCAGGTAGCTAATACTGGAATCTATTTATTTGGGAACATAAATCACAGAGCTAACTCACAGTCTCCTGAGCACAAGGCCTGATTCTTCAGCTTTGCCTTTCTCATGATACGATGTCTATTAAAGGGGTTCTTTAAAATAGCAAGGACAGTTATTTATTATTATCCTGCTCATACAGTGTGTTTCCTTCAGTGAGGAGATGTGAATAAGAACAAGTAATTACAATAAGTGTACTGATGATGTTTATTAAAGACATGGAGGGTGTTACTGAGCTCTGTAACACATGCAGTAGTTGAAAAAAAAGAAGTTTTCTAATAGTTTTTGTTATTATTGACAGGAAAAAAATGTTTTTTGCTGGGAATAGTAGGAGTGACTGTATTGCAATTCTGAATGCATTTAGGGTAAGTCTTTTGTTCCAATTTAGATTACAGTAAAATCTGATAGACTAGGATGGAGGTTCTAACCTTTGTAGGATCAGTGCAGCATTTTTCCTCTGCAGTTCTTAACAACTTCACATTACTGATAGCTGCATATTGATGGTTTTTGTGGTCTTTGTCCAACTGTGTAAAGTTCCAATTGTCTCTAATAGCCAAAAATAAAATGCCAGAGATGTGGTGATGTTTGTAGATCATTTGTAGCCAAGGACAGTTTGAAGTGATAAATTCTAGTACAGAATGAGTTTGGTGACCTTTCTCCAAACTTCTTAGCTTTGCTTTAGGTTGTTTTTTTGCAAATCCATTTTTTGATGCTCTTGGCTGTTTGGTGGCTCAGTACCATGGACAGGGGTCAATTCCTCCAGGTAGAGGCAGAGCGGGTACAGCACACTTGCTATTCAAATTCCAACATTTTATATTATGCATGCTCTGGTGTGTTCTGTAATCTTCTGGAGGGTCCAGAATCTTCAGCTACTCATTTAATTTATTCAATTTTTTTTAACATGTTGCCCTTCAGTCTAAACTGACTTGTTTTATTTCTACTCTGCTGTTACAATTTTGTGAAGCACATATGGGCATTTATGGCACATATACCCACTAATCCTGAGGCTTAAAAATAATGTTTTCTGAATTCCCCTTATCCTGTTACATATTTCCCTTGTGTCACCTGGTAATTATCACCTGTTCATCTAAGATGCTATTTCTGTAAACCAGTTGTCCTGGAGAATAAACACAAACATTCAGACAGAGCTTCTAGTGAAGTATCTGTGTCTGTGAGTGGTGTGAAAGCTTTGTTTTGAGTGACTTGAGTATCAGAAAAGAACAGGTAAGTCCAGGAAAGTTTGTTTCCAATCTCCTTGGTTCAGATTAGATTGCTTCTTTTCTATCAAGGTAGGGAAATGCAGTGTGGCTGTTCAGCCTTGCATGTAGTCAGTGTCCCCAGTAAAATGAAATATTGTATTATGAAGTGACTTGCTGTCAGACTAGAAATGGATTCTGCAGGCATGTGTCATAAGCTACCTAATAATGAAGTTACTTTCATTAATATACTGGGTATTTTAATTTCTCTTCCAGCCCTGTTTTCTGGGAGGCATTTGCATCAGAACTTACCTGAATCAGTCAGTTAACTGCTTTTATCCCAAAGCAAGGAGAAAAGAAAATGGCTTTGACAGTAATCTGCTTTATTACAGCATCAAATTAAAGCATCTTAATTGTTCTGATAATTTATGGATGTTTGTATGTGCTTTAACACTCCATCCATTTCCTCTCATAAAGCCAGGTGGATATCCTGTTGTTAAAAAATCAGCTTCAGTGTTGCTATGAAAAAGAAGTTTGTAGTTTTAAATGTCACATTAATATTTGTAATAATTACTACTAAAGCACTATATTTTGTCTCTGAATGCTACACCATTTTTTTCTTAGGCATGGCAGGCCTGCAAAGAAAAAGGGAAGCTGAGAAGTCCCATGGTTAGTTGAACTTTGTTTTTTCTTCTCTATTCAAGGTTGGTGGCTTATATGCTGGAGTATTTTATTTTCATAATATATATGAAAAGTAAGGAATTTTTGCTAGCAATGTTTGTTTATAATAATTATGACTTTTCATACATAAATAGGCTAGGCTTTGAGAGAAAATGAGCATTTGAACTCAGTGCAGAGTTATTTGAAGACAATCCCTTATGTTAGTCCCTTTTACAGATGAATCAACAGTGGCCAGAGGGTTTGAAATCCAACCTAAAAAAGGAAATTGAGCTGTAGTTGAAAGAAATAATTTTATTGTGCATAAGTATTTTTTTAAACACACAGATTTCTGCCCCCTCAGAAAACCCTGAAAGATGAAAGATGTTTATGTGCATTAGTCAAAAATCAGTAGCATGCCTCCAGTCTTTCTTTTGGGTGTACAAGATAAAACCTTTTTTATTTCCCCTGTTCTTTTAGAGTGTATTATCTTTTATGATCATCAGTGCATAACATACACTGAGTTACAAGTAGCCAGGATGGCCAAAATCTGTCTGATAAAGATGTGCATTCAGAGAAAGAAGTTCTGAGGTTTTTTGTAAGTGTTCCCAGATTGCCAAGAAGTACAGTGGCATCCTGGCTTGTATCAGCAGTAATGTGGCCAGCAGGACCAGGGTAGTGATTTTTTTTTTATTTTATTCCCCCCCCCGCCCCGTACTTGGCATTGGTGAGGCCACACCTTGAGTCCTGTGTAAAAATACTGGAAGACATTGAGGGGCTGGAGCCTGTCCAGAGAAGGACAATGGAGCTGGTGAAGGGTCTGGAGTACAAATCATGTGAGGAGCTGTTGAGGGAACTGGGAGATTTTAGTCTGGAGAAAAGGTGGTTCAGAGGAGACTTCATTGCTCTGCAACTGCCTGAAAGGAGCATGTGTTGAAGTGGGGGTTGGCCCCTTCTCCCAAGTGATAGAAGCAGAGAAAATGGTCTCAAGGACCAGGAGAGGTTTAGACTGGAATTAGGAAAAATTTCTTCACTGAAAGCATTGCAGCCGACTGCCTGGAGAAGTGGTGGAGTCGCCATCCGTGGATTTCTGCAGATGGCATGTGGGAGTGGCACTTGGGGACATGGTTAATTCTGGACACAGCAGTGCTGGGTTAATGGTTGGACATGAGGATCTTGGAGGTCTTTTCAAACCTTAACGTTCCTGTGATTCTCTAGGTGTGAAGCTTAAAGTAGGTTTTTTAGTAGCAACACAGAGCGGTTGAACTTGTGGGTTGATAATGGAAAATTTAGATGACCCACAGCTGCATTGATAACCAAATTATAGTTTTAGTCAAATACATAACTGTCTTACATTTCATACATGTCATCATACTTAGTATGAATGCAAAGCTGTGAAATATGATTAGATTCTTCTGTTGCTATATATAGCTGTTATTTGTGTCCACACAGAAGAATCTGAGATAAAGTTTACTAGCAGTAGAAGAAAAAAATTCTAACTTTCTTTTTCAGGAAGAGCTTGAGTGGGCTCGATCTAATTGTGTTGATATAAACAAGATCAAAGAGGTAAGATTAAGTAGGTAGTAGCAATCTAAGCAAATGCAATTACATAGTGAGGCCTGGACTTGAGAATTTGTGAGGCTTTTTTTGCTAACATTACTGCAGCAATTAATGAAAACTCAGCATCACAACAGGCTTCAAGCTTAATTTGACATATTAAGGGGAAAATAAGTAAGATTCCTGAGTAACTGATTAGCAGAATGGTCTTTGCCATTATTTCACCAGTTCATACCTTTGCATGAGCAGTGTAGGGCCTGTGTTCAAAAAGCACAGGAAATAAAAATAGAATTTGATAGTGAGAAACCGTTTGGATAAGAAATGACAATAGTTCTATGCCTTGGATATGTGATCACAGCAACAAAAAAAAAATAACAGAGAAAAGCAGATTTTGTAAAATGGGACAGTGGAATGATGAGTCTTACATGGCAGCCACTCTTGCCTTGGTTTCAGGTAATGCTGGAAGAGGTTGTGCATTACATAATATATAAGGAGTTTAGAATGGTCAACTTCACTTAACAATTAATAAGATTTGGGGACTTTTATTTACTGCATCTTAAAATCCTAATTTCGTAATCCCTTGTGTGGAAGTGAGTTTGCAGACCTGAGTCAGTGGCAGTGGTTGCTGTGGTAGTGTGCTAAAACTGCCAGCAGCAGAAAGGAAAGGGAAATGTAGCTACAAAAAAGTTGTGCAGATAGTGCTTTGTACATTTGCTCCAGAATTGTTTGGGAGAGTGAAGGCATTCACTGTGTGGTTGGAAGACCAGTGGTTGCTGTGGGAGCTTCTTGGAAATCCTGGAGATGGAGAGCTTAAATACGTTCTGCTGGAGGGCATAAGTTTGATGTCTCTCACAGCAATCAGAGCTGTCTGCTGAACTGAAGGTGCAGTATGGTCACTCCTGCAGTTGTTAGCAAGATTTTTACCTCCTAAGTTACAAAATTATTTAAATAGAGAATATCATCTTGTAAAAGGTTATTTCAGTTCTTTTCCTGTTTTTTTTTCTGTATCATATATGCATGATTTGCTTTGTGACTAGAGTTGTTCTTTATAAGGAGGTTTTGGGAAAACTGCTTGAGTCACAGTACTGAAATTATTTTCCAGCATAGAAGTGATGAGCAATATATTGGTGAAATGCATACCAGTCACCTGAAAAGGGAAAGAAGTTTGACCAGTTATTTCAGACTTCAACTAACAGATTTTATTTCAGTTTGTGTCTGCGTTTGATACATTTTAAATGTAACTTAGAGATCAAATTTCAGGTGGCAGAGTTATTTCACAACTTGAAAAGGAGAGTCAGGGCATTTAATATGCATGTTAAAGCTCAACCATCTGCTGTGGACCAGGAACATGTGTGCAAACAACGCTTCATCTTGCAGGTAATACTGTCATAAAAGGGATGCTGTTTACAAAAATTGCAGCTGAATTTTCGTATCAGTTTTCATAATTTTCAGTTCATAGTATTGATGAACTGCTATTACACTCATTTACCAAAACTTCCTGTGGATGTTGCAATTCTGGGTAGAAAAAAAAAGACATTTTTTTGCCAGTGTATTGGCAATGTAGAAGGATGGCTAATGTTAGTTAATTGAAAATTATATTACCCTTGTTTGAGGTATTTTATTTTATGGCTTGGTTAGTTAGTGGAGAGGGGGTGCAGGGAATTTTATGTTTTCAACTATTTTAACTTTGTCTAATTTCCCATTAAATTACTTTTCTTATTTGGACTGATTAGCAGTGATTGTATTTTCACAGACCTGTTTATCATTTCAGTGGCAGTTGGTTAACTGTGTAATCAGTGAGCTTCTTGGAGCTGAATTGTTGAATATTTTAAGATACAGCCTGAAAACTGAACAGTTTACCTGTAACTATTTTGTGTGAATTTGTTTAAATTCAAGCTCTTGAAATCAGAACTGACAATTGCAGTTTTCAACCAATAGAATAGAGCAAGTCTGCATACAAAAGTAATAAAATGTTGTAGAATTGTTCCAGAAATGGAACTCTTCTCACAAAAATGTTTTTAAGAATTCATGAGAATTTGTGTTTAGTCTCCAGTTCTGGTAATTCCTTAACAGAGACAGGAGAAATAGTCATATGCAGATCTAGTGGTGTCTCTGTATGTTGCCAGTGTATCTCATTTCAAGAAACTGAATATAATCTGCTGTATTTCTGAAATATTTCTTTATTTCAGGTGGTAATAGCTGGTGCTTTCTATCCGAACTACTGTACATTTGGAAAATGTAATGAAGAAATTGCCATGAAAGACCTTGCTGGCAAGGATCCAAAAACCACTGTAATGGTATGTTAAGGTGAATGACTTAATTAAGAGTCAAGTAACAAAAATAAGAAATGTTTGGGTGGTATTTTCAAGTTCTGTTCTGACTTGGGCAAGGAGAGAAATAATTACTACTGTGATCCTCGCCTGGTAAAGTCTGTCCCACCTTCCTTTCTTTCAATACAATAAACACTGTGTAGGTGGGCAATTTTAGAAGAATTCCTGAGATCTGTCTCTATGCATCTGATTGCTTGTCTTGCACAGGCAAACAACTTTAATCAAACTAAAAAAAATTTGGAAAAATAGAACAGGATTATCGAAGGTACTTTTTACTAAGTACTTAAGGTAATATAGTATTGCAACTTCAGTGTTACTTTTTTTCTAATCTCCTACTTGTTAGTGCATAGCATACAGGCTTGTTGCTTTAAGGTTACTCAGGTGTTGCCCTGGGTTTTTTTATCTTCTAAAATTGCTTTTCAACTGATGGCATATGTGCAAATTTAAAATGGCTGTGTTGATTTTGCAAAATGCTGCAGTCTAAACTAAGATGTTGTGTATCAGGTATAACACTGTACAATAGCCATGACCTGTGCTTAAAGAAACCAGATCTACCAAAGATATTCTCAAAGAATAGACTTTACTGGCAGAAGACAAAATAGATAAAAAGGAGAGAGTGTCAGATTGGTAGATTTAAAGAGCTACTTTTAATGTATTTAACTCTTGATCTGCTCATACATCGACTGCTTGTTGCCTTGGAAGAAGGAGCTGCTGTGTCTTCATCAGTGTAAATGCTCATCTTGGGCACAAATGCTGCAAGTTCTCAAGCTCTCACTTGGAGAGATTCTTACAGCCATATGCTGCTCCTAATGGTGTGCTGAAGATGTAAAAGACAATTAAACCTTCCACTGTCTGGTCTCTCTAATTGAGGCAGTTTCTGCAGTCTAACCTAGACCATGGTTTTGACCAGCAGCTGATCTTAGTCCTGTAACTTCAAGGCATAGGAGCATTGTGAAAAAACAGTGTTTTTTCCTGTCTAAAGTTTTAAGAGCCAAAGAAAAGAATAGAGAGTTGCATAGGCTTTGAAAAATAGTTCAGAGTCTCAGATTTTGAACTTGCTAATTAGGAGTTCATGTTTCTGTATTACATCAAGATCTGTGGTATTTTTAAGAAAAAACTAGTGAAATGGACTCGTGAGTATAGTGGCATATTAATGGTTGTGAAAGCTTACACTGGAGTTACACTTCTACACAGGGAAGACCAGGAGATTACTTTGTCATCTCTAAGAGATGTGTATCCATGTGAGAGAGCTTTCCAGTTGTGCAGCCATAGCTCAGTAATTCAGTGCATGTGATAGTTCTGCCAGGATACACAGGAGCTGTAGGTCCTTCAGTTTCCCAGGCTGTGCACACTGTAAAGGATATAGTTCCCAATTGTGGAAAAAGAATCATAGCATTCCAGTGTTACAAGCAAAATTGAGAGACACTAGACAGCATTTTGGAACAAATGTCAGATTAATACATATAATTGGAAATTAGTTTGCTTCATTTATAGTTCTTCTATTGGTTTGAAGTAGTAGGGCATTATTAGCAGCAAAATAGTGCTTTTTATTGTCTTTGGAGATTCTTGAATGTGCTATAATATTTGTCATTTTCAGAATTTGTGAAAATGCATTAAAGCAATTGAATGTATCCAAATTTAAAGTTTTCTTCTTAACAGCTGAAGAACATGCCTCCCTATGGATATATATACCATAAACAGTTGCAGTCGCTGCTTAGACAGTGTGGGCAGGTAAAATCTATTTCCTACAATGGATCAAGGTGAGTGTAAAATAAAGTTTCCTGCCTTATGTTCTCAGTTACAAATCCAGTAATCCTTTTCTTTTTCAGTGATGTACTGACAAATTGAGTTAATTTCTTCTCTCTTTGGAATCAATAACTTACTTTCAGTATATTGGTTAGAGTTAGAATGGTGGTTTTGAAGTCTGATGTAGATTGGTTGGGATAATGTTAGATAAACTAGCTGAGGTAGAGCCTTCTGGTTTGTCTCTTCTGTTCTCTAACAGTGGGCCTTAATTCCAACTCATCTGTCAGTATTTATTTCTGTCTGTTATGCTGAATTTAGCTCATTTGTACAGTCTGATAGCTTTTTTGAACTGATAATCTGATTTACTTCAGCCTATGACTGCCCAAAGTTGAATTCATGTAACTCTTCTTATTCCTTTTCCACCCTTTAATACCTTCCTTATTGACATATATTTTCACATCCTATTTGCATTAAATTTCGCATGTGCTGGTTACAATGTTAGAAAGTTTTCTTACCACCATCATGATAATTAAACTTTTAAGGTACATAAAAGCAGTAGGCAGAGCCTGTGAGGAACCTACCTTTTACTGTTTGCTGACCTGCTAAGATAAAGACAGGGAGAAAAAAATTCCTTTCTCTCTTTTTTTGTAAACAGGGCTTTTGTGGAGTTCTCCCGTAATCCAAAGGAGATCTTTAAGGTTCTTCCCGAAGTGTACCTGGCAGTCAAGATGTCACAGCTGAAGATTCCTTTTGAGCTGAGCGTTCATTATCCAGAGGATATCAGAAGACAAGTGCAAGGTGCAGCAGCTGCAGGTTTGGAATTTCTAAGGTAATTGTATTGCATATGTAAAATGTGTTTTTTGCCACTGAAACAACGTTTGCTGGACTTGGTGGGAATTTCCTTGGAAGTGTCACCAAGGAAAAAATATTTGGTTCAAAAAACAGATGTGAACTTTGTCGAAGTGGGATGTTTGTGCAGAGCTAGAAGTAACATGATTGTTTTAAATATTTCTTTATAGTTAAAGGTATTTTGCTGTTCCAGAGAATTCCAGTATACAGTGGTCTTTCCCCCAAGGTTCTTTTTAATTTTCCTTTGGCATATGAAAATATGGATGCACACAGTTATTTCTGTTCATGATAGAGACAATGTGGGCATTGTGATAACCAAAATAAATGAGGAGTAGCATTTGGGGACAAAAAAGAAAGTGAGAGAGACAAAGCTTAACAAAAGAAACTGTGGGGAAACATAAGGACACGAAGTGTAACAACATAATAGGAAACAATGCTGAGAAATGCAATGTACTGAGTCTCTTTGGTCGACATCTGCTTTTGCTCAGAAAATCTGGCATGTTTGTTTCAGTGTTATTGTATGCTGTGATTCTGAGCTTCAGGTCATACAAGTAACCTGATAAAATGAAATTCTGCCTAACTCTTGATTAGTCTGCAGCCATTTCAGTGTTTTAAAATAAGAAATCTAGAATAGGAAGGCAGGAATGAATTGAGAAGGTTAAAGTACAAGAGAGTATTTACTTCCAGTTGATTGTACTTAGCTTTTAATAAAATATTTTAGCACCTTCACTCTGCACAAAACAGCACTTAAAATCTTTGTGTAGATTGGTTCTTGAGGAATTCAAGTCTCTTAGGCTGAAAGACTTAAAGTACTTGTCTTCTGTCAAATAAAAGGAATAATTATATATATACACACACACATTAAAATTTCTCCATGAAAATTTGCTGAATTTACATTTGTGTTTTTGTATACTCTGTTTTTAAAAAATAAGCTTAGAAGAAAATGCCATAGTGAAAAGCCTCACTATCTCACTATTCAACCTTAATTTCTTTTTCAATTTTAATTAAGTGATGGCAAAGTTGTGTCCTGGTATGTATCTTTCTGTGTTTGGTTATATTGCAGTTGAAACAGTTATTCTGTAGTAGTTTGGTTCTATGTTGTCATTTTCCATTGTAATCGAACTAATGTATTTCTAAATAAAAGTCATTAAGTACATAAATGTGCCCTAGGGATACCTTGGGAAGCAGATGAAAGCAAAAAATTCATCCTCTTGAGTTTTCCCTTGTGAGTGAATTACTTTGCATCTTCATTCCATTTTAGGGTAAATGTAGACTGTCAGAAGCAGACAGTAGAGCCAGTGGAAATCTCATTTGGTGATTTACAAATGTCAAAGATGATCTCAAGTCGTTTTCTGTCCATCAGGGTAACAGAGGTAGGAATGTTCTATATCTGAAGTAGGTTGTGTCTAATAATTAGTACCTAGATAGTGTTAGCTATCATTTTCATTAGTTGAGTAATAGCAATATATATGCTGCTGAAATAGAAATAGTAAGAAATGCAAACCACTGAGCTAGGGGAAATGATAAGATAAAGTATTAAAACAGCTCTTGTTAGTATTGGCATGATTTGTAAGTGGAGAAAAGAATCCTTTTAGTCAGCTTGGATGAAAAATGTTAATGAATTTGATCATTTCAATCACTTGGCTATCTGTGCTACTTCTGTTTTAATATGTGAGCATTGATTGTAAATAAAGACTGTTTTTTATCACAAGCATTCAATATTAAGTCTGAAATGGTTATATGAGTTTAGATACTTGAAAAGATGACTTACTTTATTTAATTGGCTTTTAAATAGGTGTAGGTTCTCACCAGTTTCCTAAAGTATGATTCATCATAACGGTGACAATGCTGATGTGCTGACTGGTATTCTGTCACTAATAAAGAAAGGTGCACCAAATCTGTGCACCTGTCTAGACAACTGTCTACCTTGTATTTTCTGTATGTTCCTGTGGTTTAGGAAAATGGAAGCAGTCTTTATCTAATTTCCTGTATTTTAGTAATGCTCATATTAGAATCTGTTTAGATGAAAAGTGTGTTGCAGTAGCGCAGAAAATAAACATTACTAAACAAATACCAAATTATGAGACACAAATGCTTCAGTATATTGGTGCATTGTGTGTGAACTATTGTGTCAGGAGTAGGAGTGTTTTCATGTATTTTGTTCAGATGTGGTTTATATTTGATGTAGAAGAATAATATGAAATATATTACTGTAATTTTTACACTTGCAGATAGTAGAAGTTGGACACTTCTGGGGTTACAGGACAGATGAAAAAAATATAGCTGAACTCCAGGCTCTGAGTGCTGAAATTGACTGTCAGAACCTGATGGATTTAGCAGTGCCTCCATGTGTAGATGTGCTTTGCCTGGCACCATTCACTTATCTGGGAAAGAGAGGATACTACAGAGCTCATGTTCTCTATATTCATGGGGATCGTGCTGAGGTAATGTGCTATGTCAGATTGAATTGCTAACATGTAATTGGGTTAACAATCTTGGAGCTTTGCTGCCTGTTTTTTTCATTTATTTTTTCTACAAATCACTCCAGCCAGAATAGAGTAATTTGTTTCTTTTCCAGAACACAGGAATTTTTAGTATTAAATTGAGAAGCTCATTCAGAATGAAGTGAAATAAAGACTAAAACCTCCAGTGAATCTGAAAATGTGGCTTTTTTTGGAATGGTGTTTTATGCTGCTGAGTTCTATATCATCAACAAATTGATCTGACTATTTTGGCTCTTTATGCTGAGATGAGTAGTGGAAATTAGTGCCACAGTTCAAGATTGGTATTGATTTTTCAGGCCAATACTTTTCAGCAGTTTTAGGGCAGATCTTTAATTCTTTTTAAGATTGGCCTTTGAATTTCTTTTATATCTTAACCTGTCTGGGTGTCACCACTATAGTTAATACTGAATATTATCATGGTTTAAAGTCATGAAAAACGATTGAATAGTAGTGCTAATCTCATCACTTTGTTATTTGAATTTATAAACAGTCACTGAGTACATGTTCACATTTGCTTAGCTGAAAGCAGACCTGAGTGTGGGGAGAGAATTCAGAGTCTTTCAGAGAAACTTGCCTTTTCTAGATTAGTGGATTATTTGCATTACAAGTGGATATTTAGATCAAGGGATCAAATAATAGATGTGTTAAAATTTGATGTATTTTTTTTGACACGACTTCATTTGCATGTTTTTCAGACACTGACTTTGCTTCCATGTGACTTGATAAGATTTGTGTTGTACTGTAATTTTTAAATGCAAGTCATGACTTTTCTCGCCACTAAAGGTAGCACTTTTAATGTTGTGGAATCTTTGCAGATACTGTTGATTCTTTTTCCAGGTATTTTTTGTGGATTATGGCAATAGATCAGAAGTGCCTTTAAATAAATTAAAAGAGATTCCAAGCTGTCTTCGAGGGCGTCCTTTCCAGGTAGGGGTGATGCTGTTGGCTGTGTCTTACTGGATACTTCTGTCTGGCCTGGCAAACGGGAGTGAACTTCAAGTCAGGATGCTTTTCAGAATAATACTTAAATAATATGTATTTTGCTGATGAAAGTACCTTCAAATAACCTCCACTAATAGGCAAGTGTTTTCCAGAGGTGTATGTATTCACAGAGCGGAAATTCTTGTCTGTAACTGAACTACGTTGTATTTAATTGTGGAAAAATTCTAATTTTGTAAAGCTTTGTTTTTTTCATGCAGCTTTGCTGTTCTCTGAACTGTTGGCCTTCCTGGGATCTTTTCAGACAGAATTCTCTTGATGATTCAATACGAATATTATAGATGCAGTGATCTTTTGACACAAATTAGAGGGATTTTATAGCCAGTTTTTCAGAAAAATAACTCTCTTGAACTATATTTACAAATAAAGTAACTACGCTTCAGTTGTAATTCAGTTTTTCAGTGCTCACTCAGTTTAAAGCTAATAGAAACAGTTGTGTCATACAAATTGTATTCTTTGAAGCATTTAATGATGAAAATGAGAAATGGACCAGCAGAAATAAGATTTGATCTTGACAGGGCTAATTTTGTTTGGTTTTCTTTAGTAATTGACGTAAAAAAAAAAAAAAATTTGGCAAGAAGCATCCTTTTTTTGTATTTCTACACATACTAAATGGAAATGTATTTCTGCTTCAGGCCTGATCTTCTAATGACCAGTTTTAATGATTAGCTAGAAAAAACCCAGGGTTTCTGCTGTGAATTCATCAAGAGACATTATTACAGATAGTGATTTTTGGACATGAGAACTTAATTACTCTTGCCTGCCAGGGACAGAAGAGCTGTAGTGGTCTTACCAAGTTTTTTGTTATCTAAGTTGAAAACAGTTGTAGACTGTAAAGTTTTTTCCAAAGAAGACATCTCTGTGCTCCTAAGATTTCATTGTGAATAGTGAATTACTAGCAAATTATCCTTTATGCACTGTTTGCTCTGATTCCTTAGCAACTATGTACTATATTGAAGTGATATGAGCTGTCATGTGTTGGCAGTGATGGAGTGGGAATTATGCCAGTAACTTTAGAGCAGCCCGAGGAGTTAACATAAGCCACCACAATAATTATGAAATAACTCATAGTTATTAATTCAGACAGTTTGTTGAGAAAGTGAAATATTTCCTTGCTGCTTCTCTAGTCGGGCCAAGCGCTGTTTGCGGTGTTTCTGCTCTAGGCCTTGGAGTTCAAGATCTGCAAGATGTGTCCCTCTGCCCGCTCCCGGGTGTGTGGGGAGCGGTGGAGCTGCAGCGCCAGCCGCAGGTTCTCCTCGCTGGTCAGTGGCTGCACGCTGCTCGTGGAGGTTTATTCCCTTGTGCACGGGGTCCTGCACGTGGATGTGTTCCGGCACTGGGGCCACCAAGGCCTGCTGAGCATTCGGGATGTGCTCATCGAGGAGCGTCACGCTGAGCGAGCAGAGGAGTCCTACAAATCACAGGCACGTACTGACCAAGCTGCTGCTGCTTCTCTAATTTATTTCGGTTCTGGCTGTCCTGAGAAGCTGAGCTGCAGCTTGACTAGTGGCAAGGTTAATACTTGAATAGGGCAGTGTATTTTTATGTGTGTGCATAATGCATATGGAGCTGTTGGCCAAAAGCATTGCTGCTTTGCAATCCCTTCTGGAGATAATTTCCTGGGAAACATTTCCTCAATTGAACTGCTCCTTCAAACTCTAGAAAACTGATAACTGCTTCATAGTTTTAACTCTCTTCCATTTTGATTTTTTTATATAATCTGAAAGGTCATCAAAACTTTCTTTTGTCTTTGTATGTGAGTATTTCTTTGTGTAGGACCTTGCTTGTAAAGTTTTTGAAGGAATAATGGTTCAAAGCTTCTAACACTTCAATTATTGTGTAGCAAAGCCATGATTTGCTCAAGGAACTATTTTTGGACCAAGCAAAGGAAGAAGAGCAAATGCCCGTCGTATCTGCAGGAGAGGAAAAAAAGCATCTCATTGAAAGATTGTTGAACTGTTTTTCTGAAAAGAAATCTGAGGCACCAACCCATAAGGTAACTTGAGTGGTGGTCGTGGCCTGTCGTCACCACATGACCCTGCTTCTCACATTGTTAGAATGGAGATGAGGACTGAAACTACCACAGATAACAAAGCTCTATCTGATGCATTTCATAGGGCATTCTACTTTCTCTTGGTAGAAAGCCATTGTGTGACCACTGGTTCAGACTGCTCTGCTGCAGTTCTGAACAGAGTTTTGAAGTACAGCCCAAGAGCTAAGTGATCCTGCTCTTCTGATACATCTAAGGCAGCACTTTGAACTCATGCAGAGCACAGAGCAAATTGAACAGCTGAATGCAATGTTTCTGTACATGGTAGTCTTCATTATATAAGCCACAGCAAAAAAGCAAGTTTACAACCCTATCAGTTTTTCAGAAAATCTAAACATGGTTTTTACTATACATAGTGCTTCATTCTTCATCAGCTAGTGATAGGTAAGCAGCTGGGATAGGTGAAGCAGTGAATGCTCCAGTAACTGATGGTAATGATGCTTTTCTTCTGCCAGTGCCAAATTCAGAAATGTGTTTTGAGGTATCTAGTCACTACTGAGTTGGAATATAAAACAGGAAAATGTGTGTCCTGTTCTGCATTGTGGCTACAAGTTAGGCCTCATCTATATTCTGATTATTTTCCCATTTCAGACCTGACAAAATTTCAGGCTTTCGAGTGCTTAATCATGCTCCACTTATCCACAGGAGTAATCCTGTTTAACTTCCCACTTCATAAAGTGAGATATTTTCAAGATTAAGGACCACATCACGTAAATAAAATCACCTGATTTTCTTAAGTGATCTGTGAAGTTTGAACTTGTGTTTTTTAAGCCAGAGGAAAGTCATGAATCTGGAGCACCTGTGAAAATGTATAATTTTAGTTAAGGTGCCTCAACAAGCAAAGTTTGCTTTAGAGGAGTGAAATGAGAGTGCCATCTTACCAGTTTAGCAACTCAGTGTTGTTCAATACATGCTGAAATGTGTTTGGCTTTAATTTATAAAGCATTTAGATTTGAAGAGATCCAGGTGCTGGCTAACTACAGTGTCATTTGTCTCTCTCTCCTTTTTTTTTTTTTTTTGAAGGTAACAGTTTTTGGTCCGTTTAGTCCTTATCAGCTGAAATGCTACGGTCTGACCAAAATATCCCAATTCAGGTACGAGAAGACTTGATTGTGAAGTATAGTCAAGTTCTTACCTGTTATTTTCAATAAATAGGCAGAAACTACCTAGTTACTCTTACAGATTTTTTCTGAATTTTTATTAATTGAAAAGACTGAAGGAGTCAAGCCTGAATTGCATTAACACACACTATTGCTATTTAAAATCTTGGAGTAGGTTTAAGGTGCATTGTTGTTCTCACAGAAAGATTATTTGATAACTATCATTTAAATCTGCTAACAGTAAGCAGTTATTTTTGAGTTTGTGTTGTGAATTTAAATTTTTTTTTATTCACATGTTTTTATGAATTTTAGAGGTTTTATTGTTGAAAATATTTCTTCCCCAGAAATGTTCTCATACATAAGGACAGCGTAAATTCCATTGTTGTCAATTTTGGTGCAGAAGATCCCTTTCAGCAGCTCCTGGTCGCCACAAATGTATCAGTAACTGCAACTGGTAATGCCTAATAAAAATGTTTGGACGGTTTTTCTAGAGTTCTGGTTTTGTATGAGTAGTTCTAGGAGTAAATATGCCACCACAGTTCTATGTTACATCTTTTTGAGGTTTCAGTTTCATTAAATGCTCCTTCGAGTTATTTGAACTTTCTTTTTCTTTTGGTGCCAGGGTCAGTGGTTTTAGGGGAAACATCTTTGATGCCTCCCATTCATGGCCTGCTTGCACTCCTCTGTATGCTGTTTGCTCCTGCAATAGAACTCAGGTATTTGTGCATTTTAAAGTGCTGGTTCTTTCATTATTTTCTTTGGAATCCTCACAAATTTTTGACAGATGTTTTTTATTTGCTTTCAGCATTTTATATGTTCTGTTCCTGGTATTTTTTAATGAGTTTTATTATACTATGTTGGTAAAATAACTGGTTCATGTACTTATGAATTGGTGCTGCCGAGTCTTCTTTCATGATAAGGCATTACAGCTCCTGACAGTTGTGCTGGAAGGCTGGGAAGGTGGAATGTGTAAACTGGGAATGTTAAATCTACATGAGAAGAGGAACTTCCATAATTTTTTGTAAAAGCTGAGCTCCGGCAGTGGCATTACTGTTGTGTTTTCTTGAATTTCTGGTATTTGTAGACTGTCATTTCAAAATAGTGATGCTTGCTTTCCTTTATTTTTCTTATATATGATTTTTGGTAAGTTTTATGAGTATATGTTTTTATAGCCAGAACTTCAGCTTTGTTTCATCATTGTATATTTTAAAAACCAGTATGACTGAGTGTGAATGCCTCTCAATTGTTTTAGTTTCTTTCAAACACGTATCTTGCTTTGCATGGCTTAGACAAATTCATTTAAGTCTGGCTTCATAGGAGTTCAGTTTCTTCATCTCTTGGTGAGACTGTTTTCTTTCTTTTTCATGTAGAGTTGATAAAAGTGGGAAGTATTTTACTGGTGTTCTGTGTGGTTTGGGTTTGAGTCAGACATCTGGGGCTCCACTGCTTCCAGCAAATGATATGGAGGTGACATTTGATGTGCATTTTGGACTGGAAGACATAACAGAGGTAAAACCTGTGTAAGAATTTTCACTACAGTAGAAATTCAGTAGAAGTCAGTGCATCTGAGCTTGTTAACTCTTTGTGTTAATAGAAAAGCTTGTTTGGACTGTGGGTTTGGGGTTTTTGTAGTTTTTTTTTTTGTTGGGCTTTTCTTTGGTTTTGTTTGTTTTGGTTTTGTAATGTACTCCGTTTTTATAATCATGGATTTTTATCAGGAGAAGCAATTACCCCCTCACTACACTAGGAACAGATAAGTTACTATAGAATCTTACACACTTTTCAAAATATAATCAATTTTGCACAAAGCAGAAGTCGATACTTACCAGTTTTGTTCTCAGGATTGTCATGGCTTTTACTGACAAGCAGAGCACTGCTGCTTTGCAGGCTTCAGTTTAATTTTACAGCTCTGATAAGTCATCTGTATTGATCTACGTCTCAGAGCAGATCAGCCAAACAAACAATAAAGCCCCTGCATTCCTCATTACTGCCTTTTTGCAGCTCAGAGAGTGAGGTCTGTCAGAGGGAAGCATGTACATAACCTGTGCAGTGCAGGACAGTGGCTGTGTTTGACATGTGCCTGGGACAGTGAAGGATGTGCCCTGGTGAGGTCTGTGTGGAAGCAGGTGCTCGGGGGGGTTCTGGGGGGTTTTCATGGACACAGTGGACATGCTGGTGCACGTATCCGTGAGCTGTTATTTTCTGATAGCACTGACTTGGTGTGATGGATGTATTCATGATGCCTTAGCCAGAATGGTAACACCAAGCTGCTGTACATGTGAAAAATTATGGACAGAGAGAAAATGCTTAAAACAGAAGGAATTCTGCTTTGGAAAAAGTCCAGGAAAGTGGTAGCTTATATGTTTTATGGCATATCTGAGTAACTTTTAAAACTGTGATACCAGCTATCTGAAATATTAACATCACTGACCACCAGAGGTGCAACTGCAGGAAGAAGTGTTTCTGAAGCTTCAGATTTTTTTTACTTACGGAAATACTATTCCAGTTGAAGTTCAGTGATGTGGATGCCATTTCATGTCAGTGTAATATGATACAGGCCTTGCGCTGGTTTAAAGTGCTTTATGTTTGTCACTGGTGTTTACAGATAAACAGTCTGAGGACAGCCATGAATAAGCTGCTCTGTGAGCAAGCTGTGCATTCTGGACAAGAGCAAGTGACAGAGCTGCAGGAGAATATTCGTCAGAAGCTTCTATGGTAATAATTTTGTAGAAATAAGATCTGTTTCACAGTCTCAGCAAAAATGAGTGATTGCTTGAAGCATAGCTCAGATTAAGCTTCGGAAAAATAATACATGCTGTCATTTAATGATGCATTTCATTTACTTTGTGTATGTATAAAGCAGTGTACCTAACAACCTTAGACTTCTTGTGGAAGCACTGGTTCTTCAGGGAAGCACAATCACTTAGAAGTCAAAAAACCTAGACTGTAAAACCTGTTCTGCAGGATATCAGCTCTTATGTAGCCTTGTTTTTTGCACCCAGCACAAATCTAATGGAGTCCTGTGGCATAACAGTTCAGAAAGATTTAGAATTCTTTTTTCCTGTACATGAAATTTGAATCATATGTGCTACCTTTCTTCCCTCAGCAGACCTATGCAGGATAGGTGTTGGCCCAGGCAAATTTAGGAACTGAAGTAAGGCCACCTACCTTTTTTCCCAGCAAGCTTCCCTTCTTGTAAGTGAAGCAGTGGTTCTGAAAAGACCATTGTGATTCAGTGCAGCCAGCCTGGAGAATTTTTCAGCTTGTAGCTTGGGAGAAGGAGTGCAGTGAACTATCCCAGGAGCAACTCCTGTCTGTCCTTGCTGAGCATAATGTGAAAAATCTTACCTTGTTTGTACACTCAGCATGAATTTTAGTCTGCTGTCTGTGTCATCAGGAGAATTTTCTCATCCTGACCTGGCTCTCTACTAAGCTATTTTAAAAAGAGCTCTGGTCCAGAGTCCATAACATGACTTTTACCAGCCTCATCTCTAAGAAACAAGATTTTTTTTTTGGCCCATAGAGCTTTGCTGAAGTAACTGCAGGATGTCAGAGTTAGGCAGTTCATTGTGCTGATGAAGATCAGAACCCTGCTCTTACCCAGGGTTATCAGAATGGTTATCAGAGCAGCTGCTGATGCTGATTTTTCAGCTCTTCCTTGGTTTTGAAAGTATCTTCTCTCTTACCTGTGAAAAAAACCTATTAAATTTCCTTATGTTAAAAGCAAGCACCCTTACTTCGTATTTCCAAAACTCCAAATAAAATTTGGGTGCATTCCATAGTAAATTAGCAAGTCAGCCTTACTTTTTGAGGCGCTAGAAATGAAATTAAAAGAGCACAAGCAATGGAGAAGTTAAGGACCATGGATAGGCAGAAAGAGGCAAAGCCACAGCCCCTGTCTGGAGGTGACTGTGACAGTAACAGCTCATGCTGGGACATCAACACTTATATGCTGAATTGAAGGCACTAAAATGTCACTGCTATTTGTTCAGACATGTGAATACTTCCTCCAGTTTGGGCACCTATTTTGGGCTGATTGTTCAGACATCTCCAGGCAGCTGGGAGGGAAGGGTCAGACCTTGGCACAGGTCCTGGGCACTGACACGTTCCCAGCTCGGTCTGCGCCGACTGCCTGACTCGGTCACTGTCTTCAGCCCCAGGCTTTTTTTCTTCAGGATTTTATACCTCTCTGTGGGAGCCTTTTCTCTCCTGGGATTTTTGTACATTTACTGGTTGTTTTCCAATGATCCTTCAGATATTTTTATTTAAACTTTTATTTTATGTTATTTTTGTATGTTTTTATTTGGAGGAATAAACGGATTATTGTAATGACTTCTTCTTTGCCCTTGTGTAAAATCTTTCTTGGTTTTGAATATTTTTTTTTTCCAATTGTACTTTCTGTGTTTTGGGAAAAACATTTATTAATTCAAGTACTTAGATAAAGATCTAGCCCGAACAGTCTTTCATAACTGTTTTCCATGTTTCAAAAGCTAATTGTATTTACAGCATGTCACCACTACTTAAGACTAAAATCAGTTTTTGAAAAACACATCTAGACAGAATTAATTAATGTCTAGTACTGTTGTACTTTGCACAGCTTGAGGAAATAACTGGAGCAGACAGACAATCTATAGTAATTGAGTTGTCATGCAAAACAAAATATCCTAAAAATAGCTGTATTATACATTCTAGTGAGTAAGCATACATAAAATGTAAGGAATAAATTATAGTTGCAAATTCTAGTGCTTTGTAAAAAAAGAATCTCATTATTTTCTTCAGAAGAAAATACATTCTGATAGACGATACATCCCTGTGAAAATTTGCATTTTGACTTACTTCACAAAGTACAGAGAAATGAACAAATCAGACTAGATTAAGAGGGAAATCTAAGCTTCCCTTCAGCACAGACACCTTGTAAATACCTGGTTGTATCTCATATTAAAAATTGCTTTGTGTTTTTAATTAACCAAATACAAGTGTATTACAAATACTTAAGGCTGTATTTATGTAATTTCAGTTTAATCTGTAAATCAAAGCCTCGAGACATCATTGATCCTGCCTGGTATGAGAATCCATATGCATGGAATCAGGTAAGAGTATGAATTTTGTTTGTTTCATTTCTTTTGTTTTGGTTTGGTTTTTTTGAGGAGTTGAGTACTCCAGTACTTCAGTTAGTTAAGAGTGTTGAAAGGGACAGCTTCTGTAGTTATTGAATTTGAAAATACGAAAAGCACTGTAGGGTTAAATTTAAAGCATAAGAACTTTTATTTATGTAATCAGTTATGCCTGTTGATACGCTGGTTTTGTAGAGTCTGTTTAGTTGTGGGATTACTTGTTTTTTAATTTTGTGTATCTAAATATTTAGTGTTTTCAAACAGAACTCTCCATGGTTTTAAGGGGAGAGAGATTGTAAAGGCAACTTCACATTTGTTGGAAGTTAAAATTTTCTATTCTTTCTGTTAATAAGCAGCTGTAGCTACATTTTCCTGAATGTAGTGCATTTTAGTTTTGTTTTGGGTTGCTGTGGTTTGAGGTGGCTGTTTCTTTCTAGGCAGACAGAAATATGGCTTGTTTTAGAACAAATGTGGGGGCAGTTTTCTCAAGACTCAGGAGGATTTCATTAAAAAACTCTCCTAGCTTCCTACTCTGTTAGAAATGTTTCCTTTCTTTCTGCAAGGGCCTCTGCAGGCTACTGGATTTCCTGAAGAACAAGTAGAGTTTCTTAATTAAAAAGGGGGTGAGGAATTAGTGAGTGCAGGAGTATAAGTGCTACACACACTCTGCCTGTGCCTCTCCCGCTCTGCAGCCCATAAAGGAGGGGTTTGGATCACCCTTGAAAAGAGGGACAAGAGAAATAAAACACCAAGGGCACTTATTTCTAAAACGCATTTTTTAGAGCGTGTTGTGATACATTGCCTTAGGCCTAAGTGTTTCTATTTTCATATTTCAAATGCAGTTATCCTTGGATTTAGGGAGATAATACACTCATTTCTGCTGGTGGTTATCTTTTATAACAAGATAATGTGTAGGCCTTGCATCAGGATTTTCCCCACTACATCTGAAGAATCCCAGGACATCTTAGATGATAAAATACTGCTGTAATGCTTTGGAATTGATTGTGGAATAGTGTTCTGAAATCATGGCAAACCATGAGATAAAGCATTTTGTAGCCCTAGCTCTTTGTTGCAGTGTGTGGCATGGAACTGAAATTCTTGTATAACTCAGAACTCTTCAAGACTTTTTCTTACCTATGTTATATAGGAAAACATCAGGAATGCATTCTGACTTTCATCTTGTTTCTTTTGACTAGGTGGATTCTCAGCGTATTATTGACGAGTCTGAAAAGCAGCATGAAAGAGGAAATTTTGTGTATCAGCCCCACAAACTTGTTTTGTTGAATGATTAAGTATTTCTAGAAGTCTTTCAGAGGATGAGGTACTACTAGTCCAAAAATTACTTCTGTCTTGTATGCATGTTTTGCAAGACTATTCCTTAAGATGAGTGCAAGTGTACTGAAATACAGTTTTGAAAATGTTCTTGTTTATGAAAAAGCTGAGATTTGCTGGCCTAGAGGAGACAGGTTCAGTCATAAAAGAAACTGATGTAAATCTGTTAAAATTTTCATTTTAATAATACTTCTAAACAGGTTTATCACAGGCTACATGAAAGATGAAGCAAATCTAGGCTTAGTTGATAATTTTCTGTCTAAAAACTAATGGCTGTTTTGTCTGTTATTACAAGTTGCATTTTCCTGTTTTCTTTTTTATTAGTTCTTTAAAAAAATGCAGCAAAGGGAATTGCAGTTTTCCTTAACCAAGAAATAGAAGTCAGAAGAAACTGATGATCTAAATTATATATCTTCATATACTGGATACAGTTTTGTCATTAATTTTTATGTACAGCAAAACATAACATGATTTATTTTCCTGTGTGGCAGAAGAATGCTTTTGAATTACTGATTCGTGGTACTTTGTTTCATCCTTTCGACTTACTTTTACCTGGGAGATCTTTAGCCCTAAAAATGAGGTCAGTGGTTTCAGAATAAAATGCAGAAATTAAATAAAATGTTTTTGTCTCTTCCTTTGTTCAGTCATGCTTAATAAAAGCTAAATGTAGTTGCTAAAGGTATGTGATTGCATTCATGAAATACATCAATACAGAAACAATATATAGAAGAGTATTCATTTTCACTGTTCACTCAGTGATTTGAAGATCATGTAATATTCAGTCATCCTCTGAAGGGCAGAGAATCAGTGGTCACCATAAAGAAGTGGCAGATTTTTTGAAAATAAGGTGATGCTTAAAATAAGAAATTATTTTAACCCATAATTAAACAGAGGGATGACTGTGTAACAGGCAATTTCAGTGGTTTATTAGAACATTACTTTCTTAGACTCATTTTAGTGATCCTTGAGAATTAGAATAGTTAGAGAGTCTAACAGAAAAATTGCATCTCAAGTGGCTTAGACAAGAGTGTTTCTCAGGCAAGCGTTGTACACCAATTAAGTGTTCCTCTTAAACACCTTCAGGGGCAAGTGGAATGGGCAAGATTTTAAATCTTGTTTTGTCCATTAATGGTGGGAGTTTCTACAGGAAAAGGAAATGCAGTGCACAAAGGCTTGAAAAGAATAAAGAAACTAATTCCACATAAGCAGCACTGGGGTTTTTTTGTTTGTTTGGGGTGTGGTGTTTTTTGTTGTTGTTGTTGTTGTTGTTGTTTGTTTTGGTTTTGGGGTTTTTTTTTTGTTTTCTTTTGGTTTTTTTTAATTGTTAAACTCTGTTTCTCCCATGTGTGGCTCTGTGTGTGTGACTGTGCTGCCACCAAGTGGGGGCTGCTGTGATACAGAACAGCCCTGAAGGAAATCGAGCATCCTTCAAGTCAGCCTTGCCTGGGTGATGTTGTTTATTTGCAGAAGAATATATAGAGTACTAACATTTTAAAAGGAGCTGTTGTATTTTATTATTTGATTAGGCTTCAACAGCATTGCAAAGTCACTTGAACAAGTTTAAAGTAAGTAGCTTCAGGATTTCCATCTCAAAGGATATGTCACGCTGGAGAAAGAGGTGTTGCACAGTAGCTGTGTCTTTGTGGCTGTGAACCTGATCCAGCTAAGCTTTGTGGCTTTTGGGAGCTACTGCCATAAGAAAAACAGCCATGACTACTTATCAAGATTCACTTTATCTCCATATGCTCACCAACATTGAGCAGAATGAGATTTCACTCACCATAATTTTGTTTCTTCATTGAGCTTAAGGTGGAAATATTTAAATCTATAAATGATCAGATTAATGCTCTTAAAGTCTTCCAATAGTAATGATAAAGTGTACAAGACAAACTATACTGACAGGTGCTTCTAGAATCTGAAACAATGTGCATTGACTGTTATTCATAAGTCCCACCACAGCTGCAATGACACCTGATAGCAGTTTTAAATCAAAAGGAGATTTTTGCCATTCCATGTAATTAATTTTGTAATTTACTGCTGTGGGTTCTCATGGAAATAAAATACATGAACAAATAGAAAAATTATCTAGAACTCCAGGGAAGGCAGGTCTTCAATAACTGTTAAGGAACTTGTAATCCCTACCTTACTGAGTTCCAGAACTTCAGAAAATAGACTGAAGGAATGTCTATTTTTATCCTTGCCCACGTGTTTCCTTATGACAGGTGTATTGGTGGAGAACATTGTTCATGAATCCTTTTACAGAGAAGTAATGTACAGTTCCTTAACTGGTTCTTGGTAGTGCTGCAGAGAACTTGCTCTGTTCTGTCAGGAGAATCACATTGTCAGGATGAACAGCAAAAGGAAAAAGGATGTAACACAGATGGGAATTTCACAATTCCTTCCCCAAAAGGCGTGTGTAGGGATTAGGGTGCTTTGAATGAACCCATCTGGGTCCTGCTGAGCCTGTGGCCACTTGCACCATGACAGCTGTGCTCTCTGCAGGGAGTGCAAGTGAGGAACTCAAGGTGAGAGTGCGTGTCAGTGTGAAGTGTTCCATTTTCAGGCAAAACGGGATTGTCCTCTTTTTTAGCTATATGGAATTCTAGGAGGTACAGGTGAGTGCATGTAGATCCTGTAAAAGCTTTGACCTTTCCCAGCAGTGTTGTGCTGTTGTTGGCAGCTATTCCGAAACCTTGCCCATGGATTTTATGAGAGCTTTTGTTTACAGTGCAAAGAGAGAACTGAGTTACCAGGAAAAGGAAGGCCAGAGATGACATTTGAGTAATAAAGGGAGGGTGACTTCATGGACCACAGTGAGTGCAGTCTCAACAGGTTAAATTTAATGCCAGTCTAAAGAAGTGTTAGAAAAGCACCCACATGAATTAGGATAAAGTATGGAATCATGGTTTAAACCAGGATGCAGGTGTTGGGCACAGACTGCAGGAGTTACACTGACCTGGCAGAGTCGTTAGAATGTTTTTCAAGGACAGGAGTAACACAGAGCAGGGTTTGTCTACCTCACAGAAAGGGATAGAACTGAACAGAAAAATAAAAACCCATCATTAGTGTGTAGTTTGATTTGGAGTTTCTTTCTGGAGAAGAACCTTGAGAAAAGCAGATGAAACTCTGAAGAGGTTAGTAAATGAAAGAAACCTGAGGCAAAGACAGTATGTCTGAGATATATATTAATCCTCTGAAGGAGTGTTGAGGGAAAAGGCAAGCTCTGAGCTGATCTGGTGAATCTGTAGGAAGATAAATTGCTCTTTTCTTAGTCACTGAGCTACTTGGGTAGGTGTATTTGTCATCCCTGTCTGATGCTCCTATATTTAACTTTCACTCAAGCTCCCAGGAGTGTCTGTCTAATCTCCCGTCTTAAATGCTGTCAGGAAACAGAGGTGGCTGCTCCCTCTGCTGAGAGAGCTCTTCCCAGAGATCCCCCTTCAGGGGAGGGGAGTGACCCCCTTACATCGCTGTGAGTGCTGGGGAAATGCTGGCAGATGTTTCTTGGCACACGGATGAGATCGTGGATGTTTCTTGATCCCAGGGCAAGGGGCCAGAGAGCTGAGTTTGGGTGCTGGTGCTCAGTGAGCGCTACTGATGCTCACTGCTGAGACTGGTGAGAGGGAAAGGGGTTGAGGTGAGCTGGGCAGGAGCTGCACACACCATGAGCCTTCCTGAGGGGTCATGGCCTTCACTCCTTCAGCCCAGCAGTTCTCTCCTGCACTGGGAGCCACCCTGTGGAAAGAGAGAAGTGGTGTTGCCACATATTTCAGGGGAAAGAGGCAGATGAAGAGTATGGTTGAAATACTGGCATTCATTTCCTCCTGTGCCCCAAAAAGTGCAGAGGCTGCTTTTTGCTCTGAAAAACTGCAATCAAAACTTATTCACTCTTCAGGAGATCAGTTCATGACTTTTTCACATCATGTTGATGAAACTTGTCTCTAGGCCAGTCAGAGTGATGATCCCCAGGTGTTCCACAAACACACCAGTGTGATGGTTTTCTTTTCCCCTCCTGTATGTGTTCTTAATGCTACGTGGAGAACCATGGAGGAGTTTTAAATATTTCACTTGTCTCATTTTGTTTTCTTCCTAAACAGAGCATACAAGACTCAGGGGTACCTTTCTCAGTGTGTTTGAAGAAGGAAGGGTACAGCTGTTGGCAGTATTTCAGCATTTACAAAGCTCTTTGTTCTCTTTTTTGGTCTCTTAATAGCAAAAATCTAGAGTGCATAATCAGGAAATGACCAGCACAGAGGATGCATATGTATCTCGGGGGTATTTTCTTGATCTACCTTTAATAAGGGCAGAAAGGCCTTAAAAGACAGGAAAGTAGATAATATTTCATTAAAATTCTTGATATAGACAGTATCTTCCACAGCACATATTCAAGAGATCACAGAACATAACTGCAGGGAGTTCCTCTCTAGTTGAAGATGTTAGCTCTGTCTTTAACTACTTTTACTTGGTCTTGACAGCAGTTGTGTGTTTACCCTCCTCCTGCCCAACTTCCAGGTAAGATGGGAATTGAACAGGCAAGTTTACATCTGATTATTTTACACGTTCTCTAAGGAATAGATATTGCTTGAATTTTATATATAAAGGAAAACGATGTTCAAAATATGCTGGGGAAAACACAATGTGATTGCTGCTGATGGCAGTTCCTAAATTTAGAGTAGTTTCTGAAGCTAATACGTTTGTAGAGATGCTCCATAGGATGTCAGTGCTGCAGGATGAGGAATCCACCCAGGGATGCACAGTCTGTGATAACCTGGGAGCTTCCAGAGGATAGGCGAGTGCTTTTGGAAGGAATATTTCACACTTCCCAAATGGATGCTTTCAGCTGAAGGACAGGAACAACAGCAGAACAATCCATCTAGAGATGAATGTACAGTAGCAGTGTTGTAAAGCATCATATCCCAGACTGGAATCAGAATGGAGAGGACTACTTCCTTATATACTTCCTCTGTGCTTACGTGTGAGAAGGCATTCCCTCATGCTATTTGTCTTTATTTTCATATTAAAATGCAAATTTTAGTCTTAATTTTACTACTGCTAGTTTTCATGTTACTCTTTTTCAATTTATTTGTATTGAGACAGTTCTTTTTTTCTGTTTCTCTGCTGTAACAGTGTAGTCTCATGTGATTGTTTGACAACTGTCAGTCCAGTTACATTTAATTTAGATCTTCTAGAGCAGTTTCACACAGCTCTTGTATTTATCTCAGGCTAAGTATTGACCTACAGTCAACTTGAGTTGGCTCCCTTCTGATAAAAATTTTCCCAGATCAGGATCATTTCAATAACTACTTCTAATATATTCTGAATGAGTTTTTGTCTGAAGTAAATGAAAAAGCTTCCACAAATTTTTCTGAAACATAGATAATTATTTAGGGCCACATTATATGCTCCAGTTAAATGTCTATAGTTTGCAATAAAATATTTTTATTATATAATTTTTTCTTTACAGTCTCTCTCTAAACACAAATATTATCTGTGCAATCCCGTCATATGCTTTACTGCTTGATGCATGTAATGTGATGTGATAGTAGAAGACTTGACCAGAATAGCCAAGTATTTGAGGTATTGGACATGGTGTTCAGTTCTCTTGTTCTTTTTTATTTAGTGCTGGAGATTAAAAGGAGATATGTTGTATATTTTTGCATTTTGTAGAATAGTGATTTATGGGATTGGATTAAAAAGGAACCTTTGGGCTGGAGAGGCTGTTGGCACTAGCAAGCACTTACAGAAGTTTTGACTTGTTTGGTTTTCTCATAGATATTCAAAGAATGTTGGAGGCTGAGGGAAATTTGTCTAGGACTACCCTACAACGGTGGCTGCCATGTGGTTTTCTGCCATTTAGTGTTGGAAAAATTGATGCGAGGTAGGAGAGAAGTTGAAATTAGCAATTCTGCTTTTATTGCAATTCATAGGAAAGATCTTATTCCCTTGGATATAGCAAAGAAGCTGCATTTGACAATGCACCCCTTCTGTTTCAGAGAATTTCTGAGATACAAGATGGTTGAAAAATTACTCGCTGAACAAGCAGGAATATCTTAGAGCAGCAAAGCAACTTTCTGTCTCCCTGCCCACTCTCAGTTCTTAACAACTTGGTGTGATGGCTGTCATATTGTTCTAATAATTGTGATTGAAGCTTAAGCTCAGTCAGTACATTGAGTTGTTTAGGTTGGTATTTTGACTGAGTTCAAACAGAATGCAGAATTGATGAGCTAAGAAACTGATGAACCAGCATAATGAACACCATGTAGGGAAAAATAAAAAGTGTGATTAAGACAGCTATGAACAGAAGAAAAGGAACACTGCTTCCCAGTCTGTTCCTTGGAAGTGATTTCCCCAGAGCAGAGAGGAAGAACATCAGCAAGGTGAGATCACTGTGCCCAAGGGCACAGCAACCAGGCGTTTTTGGAGTCAATGAGTGAAGCATGAGCCAATCAGGCTGCAGAACCAAGGAAACAAGCCAGAGGCTACAGCATTTTTATTTCTAGGGGGGAGTGGTGGTGGAGAAATGACAATCCCAAAAAGCATCCAAGTGGGGTCAGCAGAATTGGACCAGTGATGCAGACCTCAGTGGATGGAAACACTCTCCTGTGGAGAGCAGTGTCTTCTCCCAACCACCTCCGTGCAGATAGGTTAGCTAATGCAGCTCGGCCAACAGATTGCTAGGAAAACTCTAAGAAATATATGTACCCACTCCAGCTCCCAAATCCCCTTCCAGGTAGATGATATTCCCTCCCACCTTGATATATGTGCATGATTTATCTTGCTTTAAGCAGAATTATTTTACCTGCAGCAGGCAAAGGGGGAACAGGTTTTCTTCTGGCTTGCTCCTTTCCTTTCTTGCTGATGTTTCCACTGTTCTAGAACATGACACTGAATTCTTTAAAGGAGGCCTGAGCTCATTCAGCATATATGGAGAGTCCATTGCTTCGTGAACAGCAGTTAAATACATCAGAGAAGTCATGTTGACAGACTGTGGGGCTGGTATCCAGCTGTTAGAGACCTGAACAAACTGGCTGTGAGGGCAGAAACTCTTTCCAACAAGTGCCATCAATATTCCTTCTCGTGTATGGGATGCTGTGAGGTACAGAATGTTAAGTACCACCTTCCTCTGTTAAGTGCCACTTTGCTATTCTGGTTCCAAAACTCTCTGCTTTAAAATTGCAGCAAGTCCAGAACTCATGTACATTAAGTCATCCAAGGCCATCATTCTTCTCTGCTTGCAAGGAAATCACTTATTGGTCATAGCTTTGCCAATTAAGTTTTCAGAGGTACTTTTGTTGCTTCCAAGCTTATGTTCTGAGATGCACAGCCTGGGTCTGTTTTTGAGCTATTAGAAATGATGCAATCAGTTCTTCCCTGGAAATAAAAGTTGTAAGCTTGAGTTTCTGCCCTCAGGTCATCTACTGCCTGTTGCATCATGCCAGGGAATGATGAACATCTCCATTGTGTTTCTTTTTCTATTGTCAATATCTCTTATATAGGTGTTATTTCTATGAATTCTGTTGTTGGTTTCTCTGGAAGTGGTACCACTTGGTCTTCTGTCCTTCACCCTTCTGTTTGTGCAATGAGTAATTTCTGGACATCATTGTGTAATTTACATGGGATCACTTCTCTAATCCAAGCATGCCATTCAGAATTCTGTATTCCAACATACAAAGTGATTATGAGGTGTATGCAGTTAACAGCATACAGTTTTGATTTTTTTAAAATAAAAAATACTTTTAATTGAAAAAATAAACTAAAAAACCAGTATGTAATACTTAAAAAAAAAAATAAATTCCAGAAACATTTTCAAAAGCTGATTATTCTGTGAAAGAAAGAGTTGAATTTCTGACCAACTCTAGTAATCCTGCTCAAATGGAACTTCAGTTTTGGTCTTTCTGGAGGGAGTCCCGCAGAACCTAAAATGGCCCTTTTGTTGAGTTTAAAACTCTTCATCACATTCTTTTCATGTGATCTTGATTACTTTTTTTACTCTGAGTAGCATAGAGAAAACAGCACAATGAATGAAGATGCCTTGAGATGTGTGCCAGAAATATATGAAGGAAGTGGAATGTGTTTATTTGATATATAACAGGAATTAGATGCAAATTTTTCATTCTTTTGGAAAAAGGGTTTCCCTGGAGCAAATGCACAATGTTTGTTTGTTTACTTTGAAAGTTTTGTTGTGGATGTGTCAATATACACAGTGTACTCCAGCAGCTGGAGTTACTGCACAGTTTGTTTCTGCCTTCAGGTACTGCTGGGTTTTGTTCAATAGCCTACAGTACAGATAAAAAAATATAAGTAGCAGCTGTGCAAAAAGGGCTTGGGGGTCCTATGGACAAATCATGTATGAGGCAGCAAAGGGTCCTTGCAGCGATGAAAGTGAAGGCTAAGCTGCACTGGCAGGACAATTACAGCCAGCACACACAGGGGAATGATTACTGCCCACTACTTGGCCCTTGTGAGACCACATCTGGAATTCTGTGCCACGTTTTGGGCCACTCAGACTACGAGAGATTGACAACTTTGTGGAAGAACATAAAATTTATTTCTGTTGGAGTACTAAGTTATAGAAATTGGAAGTAGAAGAAATTGCTTGGACTATCCCACGGCCCCTAATTTTACCTTGAAATTGAGTTACATTTCATTTAGAAGGTGCAGTGCAGGATACAAATTAAGTTCATATTACCAGGAGCCAAAAAAAATCCCTAGCACGTTCCTCCAGGAAGTATGTTCTTCCTTTGACGTACTGAGTAACTCAGGCGCTTCAGTCACATGTTTAAGCCTCAAGGTGCTTGTACAGCAGCTACTTCTCAGCTCATGCAGATCGTGCCTCCCAGCAGTCGCTGTCCCCAGTAAACGGCTCATTGGGTTTTAGCCCGTTCTTCGCATATTTTGCATTGCAGTTACCCAGTAATAACTAATCTCACGACAACAGACCCAAAGATTTATCAGATTTCCTTGAAAACAACTTCAGCCTCCTCACAGCTGATGTCCTACCGGATCCTCAGAAGAATCCATCTGGATGGAAGCTGAGGGTGCAGATTAGGACGCTGGAATGGAGAGGCAGGGGAGCTGCCCGCGCCAGGCTGCCAGTTTGGGGAGAGGCTGAGTAGGCAGGAGTCGCCTCTGAGGCCAGGTAAGCAGGGCCAGTTCACACCTTCTCGTCCTTGAAGGAAAAAGGGGACGACGCATGTGTTGTCGCCGGGCTGACCCTGAGCCCTGTGTTCCCTCTCTCCTCCCCGAGTCCAGAACGCGCTCTTCGTTTCTCCTTCAAGCATGAAGGGCTTTGACGTCCGCCCCGGCCAGCGCTGTCCGCAGCGCAAAGTGCAGGGGGCGGTGCCGGGGCTGCCCCTCACGGGCGCTGCCCCTCACGGGCGCTGCCCGCGCTCGGGCGGGCGGGCACGGCGGCTCTCCCCGCCCCCGGGGCAGCGGGAAGGGGCGGCCCCGCCGCCGCCCTCCCGCCCCTATAACTCCCCGTTGTCCGGGCGGCCGGGAGGTAGCGGATCCTGCGGCGCGGGATGGAGGCGGCGGCGGCGGCGGCGGCGGGACAGCCGCGCTCCCTGCTCAGAGCCCTGGCCGGGAGCCGGCCCCAGGAGCGCCCCGGCTGCACCCCGGCCTCCTCCGCCAAGGCCGATGCGCGGGTGCTGGTCATCAACACGGGCGGCACCATCGGCATGGTTCAGGACGTCAAGGGTGAGGGGCCGGCGGCGGGGGTGTCGGGGTGGCCGTGGGGAGCGGGGCCGGCCGCGAGGAGCGCGTCGGGGTTCGGCCGGGGCTGCCTGGGCACGGCGCGACCGCGGGGACCCGGCTGGTTCGCGGTGCGGCATCGCTGCTGCGAGAGGCTCTCTCTAATCCCCGGCTCCCGTCAGCTGCTTCACCCGGCAGCTCAGCTGATGGGCATCCTTGTGAGCGTCACAGCAGCAGCGGCGGCTTTTGGCAGGGACAACGTGTTTCCTGCAGCGTGCGTCCTTTCTGCCCTACCTCGCGCTCTGAAAATGAAACCAACGTAGTCGCACTAGTCATGCTGGCTGTTCTTAGCCCTAAATGAGCCACTGTCACCGGCCACCCAGAGACCGTGTGCTCGGCATTCCTGCTGGGAGGAGCGTGGGCCCCTGGAGCTGGTAGCTGTGACAAGGATTTTCCAGTGGTGACCTGGCAGGCGCAGCGGATGCAAGGGTGGCAGCTGCCAGGTGTCAGGATGAGCGAGATCGGATGCCTTGGGGCAGGTTTCTGCTGCTCTCCGACTCACTCTTGCCTTCATGACATCACTGAAGAGTTCTGCCTTGCTTTACCTTACCGGGAGAGGGGGAGACTGATGAAAAGACTAGATATGCCAATCTCTATTTCAGCAGCTGGAAAATGTTTACATCCAAAACTGAGTACTGAGATGTGTCAGTATAATGCCCGCATTTTATCTGAAGGCTTCTTAGGTACCTACAGGTATATGCAATGTGTTTTAGGTGCCCCTAAATGTCAGCAAATAGGTGCCCAAACTCACCTGACACCTTCACAGGCCCCCAATTCAGCAGCTGGTTGGAATGGCACCTAAGCACCCCTCGATCATCACTCAGTAGGCATAGATCCCAAGGGGCACTAGCAACATCAACTCATTAATGTGTCTGAGGAAAAAATGGATTTCAGTCGGGTCTGACTTGCTGTAGGGCTGTGTGCTTGCCAGAGTCGGATTAAAGGGAAACAAGGTAACATAAGGAGTGGGAGGAGTCCAGTTTTGATGAGTGAATGTTTAGTTTCTTTCCGCCTTTACTTGGAAGGCAGTGAAGCATCCCAGGGCTTCCACAGGATGTGTCTGTCTAGATTCAAAAGCATGGGTACTTGTGATCCCTACTACAGAGTTTTGTGCCCCTGCCTGAAATAATACTGTCTCTGCTTCTTATTTGTAGGATTAAAACACTTGGGGCTTCACCTTGGAGCTTCCTAGATTTGATTTATTTCAAATACATGTCCTTTCTTCTCAGGAGATGGTGATTAGCTGATCCTTATTATTATAGTAAAAACGTTATAAGATGTTCTTTGTTTTTTATGGCTGTCATCTTTATTTTTAATCTGTCAAAGTTGTAAAAAACGTCCGTATTTCAATGCCGTGTGCTGACTTGCATTTCTCAGTTCGCATTGTTTATACTAAAACAATATCCTACTTTTATTGCCTCAGCTTTTTAAATGCCTTTTTTAAGCGAATAAATTATAATCATGTGTCTCTTTCTTTTATGAATGAACTTTATAACTTCTTCTCATCTTGTATGTTGTTTTTTTTCTTTTGCTTAACAAGTGTCAATCATTAAAGCATGTGCAAACAGTCTAACAGTTATGATCCAATGATGCTGACTTGCAGCATCCTGGGGGGGAGGGGGTTGACCTGCTTTTCATACCCACATCTAGCTGCAGAGCAGCCAGAGTACCTCTTTCAGAATATTTGGCAGTCTTTAGTGTTCAGACATAAGCTAGTGAAAGGGCATGGGAAAGGCAGCATGCTTCAAGGGAAGATACAATAGATGCTCATTTCTTTTATTTATCAGTGGATGGAAAGCGCCTATTTACAACCCTTCCTAGGATTACAAGTGTTTTACTTCAAGCATGGTGAAGAGAAGTAGCTCATCTGGCAACTCCAGCACGTCTTGGAAATTCTTGTTGGAATTTCTGCATATTTATTTTCTACGTTACCTGTGCAGGAGTCATTTTCAGAGGATAAATAGTCTGTTTCAGTTTCTGTGTCTTGGATGACAACCAGACTCAGGTGCAGACTCTTTCAGTATTTATGGTTTTGCTGTCAAGCCACTCCAGTGCATTTTTAAAGTTTCTTACTCCTACTTATTTCCTCCTACATTAGTTTCTTTTGGCTTATCAGTAGCTCATTTCAGAAAGAGAACCTTATTGCACTCCAGAGTGAGGTTACTGTGATAGTGATCTTTCCATCAAGTTTGTGCTGGTGCCTTCAGGAAGATCTTTTCCTTGGGCATGTGGGCTAGCTCTTTTTCCTAGTTTTTACCTGTAATAGGGAAAAAAAACCCAACAAATCCAAGTAGCACTAAGGTAAATAGCCTTAGAAAGATCACCTATCTTTGAATAGTCTACTTAGGTAGCTTAGTTAATTTATGTGTCTTTTTTAGACGTACTAGATTGCCAAAGGACTGGCTGCTGTAGTCCAAACCTGCTTCTGTTTAAAATCTGTGTACCTCACTTCTGAAAGCTCCAAGTGATGTAGCTGCTGCAATTAATATTTTTTTTCTCCCTGTTCCCTGCAGCAGCACAGATTGTAGGATATCTTGTTTGGCAGGTAGCTATAACTGAATTATCTATAGCACCAGAAAAAGCAGAGGCCTGGGCTGTAGGTGAGACAGAACCATGATTGTACTCCTTGGCTACAGGTGCCTGTTTGCAATTCTGCCTTTGTCCACCTGCTCTGTGATGCCAGGGCTGGCCAGCTAACAAGGGACAGGACAGAAGTTGATGAGAGCTATTTGGACAAGTCACAAAGCTTGCCTCTTCTCTTCAGGGGTGAAATTGCTTCAAATACTTGGTCAACAAGCTTGGCTCACAAAAGCTGTTTTCCCTGTGTAATAAAGTAGAAGTGTTCTTAAAACCGTTGCACTTGAGGTCCCCTGTGTTTGCTTCTTGAAACTGTAAAGAAGAAATCACTGCTAGAAGTGGATGCATGTGAGGGGCTGTCTAGGTTGTAAGTGGGTCATCTTGGATACATCTGCAGAATGCCTTAAAAAACAAGGTTTACGTTCAGTGCAAGCAATTACAGAAAAATCCTGACAGATTTGTGATTAAGAGATGAGGAACTCCCGTTTAAAGAGAAGGGATTAAAGAATGTTAATGTACATCAGCTCTGCAGTTCCTGTGGCAAATACAAAAAATAAACAGTCTAATCCATTGTCAATATTCAGGGCAAGATGAGCACTGGACAAACAGAAGAATAATCAGAAAACACACAGGAAACGCTTGAAACTGGGCTGCATTTCCGAGCCAAAATGACTCAGTGCCCAAGCACGGCAGAAGTGGCCATTTGTGACTAAGCTAGGAACATCCTTAATAGGAAAAGCAGGGATTATAGCTGAATGAATGAAGTATCTAGGGCTTGAAAGTGTTTTAAGTATATTTTGTAAAACAAAGTATTCTGGCAGTAATCCAAATAAATCCACTCAAATGCTGTTGCTATCCTGTGAGGAAATTGGCTATGAAGAGGCCCCCTTCTTAATTTAAGGCAAGCCAGGAGGGAGAGCAGGGAGTTCTTAAGAATTTTTCATCAGCCTGTTAAGTAAATGAAAAAAGCCAGAAATACTATTAAAAATATTGTCTGCATTTTGACCATTTGAAATAAATCTTGCTGTTTGAAGATGAACCAAAAATAATTAAAGATGCTAACTTGGATGAGAATCATGTTTATATAAACAGAACTAGGAAATAGTAGAGAAGTCCCTGGCCTCAAATTAGAAATAACTAGAACTAACAGAAGTAGAATAATGAGGTTTAGTAGTTTGTTAGCCATGTAAACAGGTGATGTGAAACACTGAGATTAAACTGAACTTGACAGCAAAATCCTGAAGTCCAGAAGGAAGTACCTCTGCTAGAAGTTCCTTGTAAGAAAACTGACTTAAGAAGTCAGACTTCAGAAAAACAGGGTGGCTTCTGATTCTGGCTGCCAGGACTGCTGCTGTCATTCCTGAAACAGGGTGCTGGGAAGATGAGTTGTGGGTTAGGCTCACAGGTGAACTCAGTTCTATGATGCTGAGGACTGTAACATCACAACATTAGGTACCTTTCTGGCTAACAGAGAACAACATGCAGATTCCCTTTGAAATACCTGGTTGCAACCAGAACATCTGCAGGTCCACCAAACACTAAATATGTTCTTAAGCTAGTTTAAACTGTTTTAGGGTCTGTGCCACAGACAGACCCCATCATGGGCAGGGAGAAGGAGAGCAGAGTTTGAGATGCATCCACACTTTCAGCTTTTTCTCTTAAGAGGTTTATGCACCTTTTTACCTTTTGTCAGTTCAGATGTTCAGTCCTAAACTTGCTAGTGGAAAGTACCTAGTATATAGCACAACTTGATAGTACAGAAAGATGCTGGGTACCTTTTAAGCCTTCTGCTACTATTACTAAGTAGTAATAGTAATAGTTATGGCAAACATGAAAGAGAATGGTAGCTTTCTGCTAGTTGGATAAATTGGCTTCCTGTTCCTGCTTCTGATAAGTATTTGCAGACAAGCAACAATGAAAAATAGGTAAAAGCATAAATGTTTGATGTGGAGGAGATTTGAAACATTGTTTCTCTTAAATAAAGGATTTATCTATTTCAAGAAAATAATAACTGCATGAGTATTTATTAGCTATGTTAATTTTTCATGGTTTTAAGCTGGCAATAGATGGTTTAATTTGGAAGGATAGGCAGACTGCTTTGTAACTTGTCTTCCCTCCTTACCATGCCACTTGCTTCCTTCCATCCCTGCTCCTTTATTTACTTCCTTTATTCTTTGTTTTTAAGGGCTTGCTCCTGAGGCCAATAAATTAGTAAACAGCTTGAAAACGATGCCGATGCTGCACGATGAGTCATATGCCCAGGAAACAAAACTGAACAACTCCCATGAATTCCCAGAGAACACATTGGTGCTCCCGTAAGTACAGAAGGGTTAGGAAGTATCTTGTTATTTTTCAGGTAATTACATCTCTAGGCATTTGACATGAAGAATCTATAATGAGATTAACAAAAATGCTTGTATTAGTTTAAAAGAAAAAAGTTCACCATGTGATAAAAAAAAAAAAGTTTGATGTGATAAAAAATATGTCATATATTTGCAATGAAGTGCCTTAGAACTGCCTGAGAAATAACTTTTAAATTGGGCAACAAGTAACCATTCTGGGCAATCTATTCCTGGATTTTTATCTTTTTCTTTGTATATTAATTTGCTGTTGTGCAAACACACAAGTATTCTACATAAACTGAGAAACTATATACAGCTCCATGTGAATTATCTTCAGCATATGTCTAGAAAAGTAGCATGTAATTGATGCATCTGTAAATAGGCCTCATGCTTTAATTCTGCAGGCCTTCTGTTTTTAAAAGCCCTAAAAGCTGATTGTTTTTCCCAAATTTATGCAACATTATGATAATAAGCAATGGGCTTATAATTAATCTGCATTGCTACTTAACTGTTGGGCAATGATTAATAAGCTTATATGTTTTATTTAGTGGGCAGTATGCTAATTTGAAATATTCCCTAGCTGTGATGAATGACTGTAGCCCTGTAAACGTGTTAACTTTGCACAAAGGATGATTTTACACAGTTTTTCAAAAATAAATGGGACCATAGCTGGTTTTCTATAAGACTAAAAATGCATATTCAGTAATCTTTAAGGAGAAAACCAGGATATTTAAGAAAATAAAAGGTTTATTTTTTTTTCTACTTTGTATTGAAGTCTCTCTATAAAGCTTTTTAAAGTAGCCACTTAAAAGGCAAATAGCAGGAAAAGGAGTAAAGGAAAAATCTAATGGACACCTGGTGCAGTAGTATTTATGTGAATATACAGTTTGAGTTAAATATGATGCTTACACTAAGAAAAATGGAGCTCTATTATGACATGTTCCTAGAATAACTTCTAATTACTTAAGGGATTAGAAACATAACAGAACTACACTAATATACCTGTATGAGTCCTAAGTATACTTCTGGCATATCTTTCCCTGAAAGCCAGAAATGCTTAAAACAATCATTCACATCAAAATAACCTGAGGTTTAAAAACTAATCTTGTCTTGTTTTTCTGGCACCGCTGAATGCTGTTTCTGGAGGTTAGTTGTGGCAATTTGCCATCTTGCCTTTTGTGCTAGCCAAGTGATATTTTAACTAGATGATTGAGAAATATTGTGAGTTCCTGAGGAGAGAAAATTTTGTGAACTTTGTATATCGGTGTGTAACGCCAATATACGAGAAATGACAAGATCTCTTTTTAGAGAGAGGCATCAGAAGCTGAAGACAGGGCTGGTTTCTGTCATGTTTTATTTAAACAGTATATTCTCAGGAGAGCTTTCTTCTCAAAGATTTTCAGCTGACTTCTAAAGTTACTCTTAGCATGTGTAAATGTGATATTCAGCAAGGCAGTTTTTCATGTGAAGTCTGACTTCTTAGGTACAGGATGTCAGTTTAAACACGTTGTTTAAATGCTCTCTCTGCTGTATGCAACAGTCTTAGGGGCTTCATAGGGGGAATGAGTCTGCAGATTTTATTGGAAGTCTCAGGTGACTCAAAAAAGAGAAATACTACACCCAACTTCAAAAAGGATAGAAAGGAAGATCATGGGACCCACTGACCTGTCAACCTCCCCTCTGTGCATGGGAAACTCATGAAACAGATCTTTCTAGAAGCTCTGCTAAGGCACATAGAGGACAGGAAGGCGATTTCAGCTAGCACAGCTTTACCTGGACTTCTGTAAAACTTTTGGTGTGGTCCCCTACAACATCCTTCTCTCTAAATTGGAGAGAGATGGATTTGATGGGTGGACTGTTCAGTGGATGAAGAATTGATTAGATGGTTACAGCCAGAAGGGGGTGGTCAATGGCTCAGAGTCATGATGGACATTAGTGACTCTCTCAGGAGTCTATTTTGGGACCAGTGTTATTTAATATCTCCATTAATGACATGGATGGAGAGATCAAGGGCAGCTTCAGCAAACTTGTAGGTGACACCACAGAGTGATGCTGTTGACACACATGAAGGGTGGGATGCCATCCAGAGGCACCTGGACAAGCTCAAAATCTGGGCCCATGTGAATCTCACGAGGTTTAACAAGACCAAATGCTGATGCTGCACCTGGGTTAGAGCAACCCTGGTATCCATCCAGGCTGGGATGAACAGATGAGAGCAGTCTTGCCCAGAAAGACCTGGGGTCTGCTGGATGAGAGGCTGGACATGACCCAGCAATGTGCACTCACAGCCCAGAAACCACCCGTGTCTGCCTCCCAAGTTGTATTTATAATTAAATTAAATTTAGTTATTTATGCTTTAAACCACATCAAGTTCATCAAGTGATGAATTTCTAAACTAGGAATTTAATTTCTAGATTTAAGACATTTTTCACCTAGATTTGTGGGATGGGGAGAAAAAGTGTGAAAATTACTGATTTGAAGAAATAATCAGAAGTGATGAGATTATATTAATGCTAAGATTTTTTTCCAATTCTCTTTCTTCATAGTCTCTCTAAGCAAAACAAGAGAATTTTTTACACAATCCTTGAGCTCTCACCACTGCTTGATTCTTCCAACATGACACCAGATGACTGGGCCAAAATTGCAAAGAAACTTGAGGTACAGTGAGGTACATTTTTCACTTAAACAAAACTAGAAGTCTATCTAGTATGCTTAGGAAAATAAAACAATTTAGTAGAACTATACATATATATATTTCTTTCTTTAAATGTAAAGTACCTTAATTAGTGACTTGCAAAGTAAGAAGTACTGTGCTTGCAAAGTTTGCAGAATTTTTATTTCATTTGAAAATGTTGTAAACTCCTTAAAGTTGCATTGTTCTTCCAAGGATAAGCCATGCCATAATTCCATACAATAATATGTATAGAAAAAATTGCATCTGTGATTGAATAAGGTATATAATATGTAGATTGATGTGTCCTAAAACATCGACTTAAATTCACTGTCAAAAAATGTTGAATAAAATCCTTAGGTAACTTAGATGAAGGTTGCTCAGTTACATATCATTTGAGTATTCAGATAGCTTAATAGTTGGCTATAGAAAATAGTTGATATAGAAAATAATTTAATGACTTTATGCCTTTCTTACTCTGGGCACACATGGACTGGATTAGCTTTGGCTTTGCAACCACTAGAAAAAAATGCTACTTAGGGTTAGGTTTCCCACAGTGGAAAATGTTTAAAGCCCTAGAAATTTCTGCATATACAGATAAACTCATTACATCCTTCTCTAGAATAAAAAAATTAGCATTTCTGTGCTCCTGTCCCTTGTCTGAACTTAGCTGTGTGCTTTTAGAAAAAGTAAAACTGCAAAACACTTCAAATGCTTCACACCAGAAATCCATACATAGCTGACAGAAATAAATAACTGTGGGGCTATGAAGATACTTCTCTTCCACTCTGTGTTAGTGTGCTTTATAGTGTAAATTCTCTTCTTCCACCATGCTGTAGCAATGCGTGTGAACAGTTCAATAATGCAGGGAATGATGCTGAAGGTTCAGGTAACAGTCTTTCACCTTCAGGCTCTCTCATCCTGAAACCACCAAACTTGGGAGGTTGCTCATACTGTCAAATCCATCTTGCCCAGGCACAGAAGAGATGGAGCTGATGTGAGCATGGAAAGTGTCTAGGATGAGCAGCTGGAAAAAGCATAGGGCTGAGAGAAAGCAGCAATCCCATGCTGAACAGGAGAGAATTTACCTTTTTTTTCTTATTGGCATATTAATTTTATTACAAAAGAAGGTGGTTTCTTTTCTTGTACACAGGTTCTCTGTATGTCCAGTTTGTATAATCCAAATGAAGAGTGCTGAGAAGGCAAAAAAAGAAACCTTTTCTACTCTCCAGGTTGTGTACAGACACTGCCACTTTGTGTTCGTCTTGGACATATGCCTGCCACAGCTGTAGCATGCTGATGATTTTCCAGACTAAAACATTCCAAGATGTTTCTGTGAGATATCTCCTTAAATGGCATTCTTATCTTTTCCATTATGAAGCTTAAACCAAACTATGTTCTTTTGCATCTAATAAGGCTGAAAGAATTTGTGAGTGTGCTGATTTAGAGAGGACAGGTGGTTATTTCTGTGCTCTTGGCCCTTCTTGAAACATCCTTACGTTGTTGCTGCTTTAGTGAATGGTTGCAGCATGGTTTTTTCATCACATTGTAGTTTGGCCTGCAGAAAGACCTTGCAACACTGGCAGTTGTTGTGTTGGCTTAGTTGTTAGAAGAGATAAGCCCCTAAAACTTCCAGTACGTAGCAACAGGTAGACAGACATAAGTATAAGTGAAGAAATAGCAAAAAGACAAGTAGGAACCTACAAATGAGTTTGGAGGTGACCTTATTATCAGGAGGTGCCAACTGTGTGTGCCTAGTGTAACATGAGGAGTATAATTAAAAAGAAATCTTGTTTAAACCTCTTTTTTCCTCCCCATGCTGGCATTTCATGTATCTGCTTAGAGTTCTGTATAATCCTTTCCATGTTACCAAGTTACACTAGAGACATCAGCGTCTCTCCCTGCAGTGTTTGCTATGTCCGTCATTTTTAAAGTAGCTGAACCAATTCCTTTTTCTTCCAAAAGCCAGCAGATAGCTATTGTCATAGGATGAGCAGTGTTATTCATGGCTTTGCATTAAAAAAAAAAAACCCTACCTCTTGTGTGGAATTGTATGTAGATTAAAATTTTTATAAAATTCATTTTGATATTGCACGTGCCTGATAGTGTAAAGGCCTTCTCAAAAACCAGCAGGTGAATGTCCATTAATGAAGAAGAAACCTCTCCCCCAGGTTCTGCTATGGAAAGAATGGCTTTCCATCAGAAGAGGGCACTCTGACACTGGTAGTTTGCCTGTCTGCCATGGATTAAAGGGACTGTTTTTCCCCCTGTATAATGATAACCCTGGTTTGCCTAATCTGTTCCTGTAAATGGTGTAATCCCTAAAGTAAAAGCGGCAACAAGAAATCAGACTATACGACTAATTTGCATATGTTAACATTCCTGTTTAAAGCCATTGCTAAGCTTTTCTTAATTAGGAGTCTTCTGGTTTAAAAACGCTGCATTAATATGTATACACAGAAGAATCTCTTTGACTGTTCCATAATCAGAATTACTGGCTCTAGTGCTTAGTGTCCGATTAACCCTTAATTGTATTTAAACTGGAAACAGGGTAAATTTAGGAGGAGTTGTGTGTGCAGTACCCTATAAGGCATTGTGCTGTTGTCTGCATCAGTGGAAGTAATGCCCTGTGTACCTCACCTGCTGGTACAGGTACAGGGCATTGCTTTAACAGTGTGAAAACTGTCTCTCCACCTCCAGGAGCACTACGAGAAGTACGATGGTTTTGTGATCCTGCACGGTACTGATACTATGGCATACACAGCTTCAGCCCTGTCCTTCATGTGTGAGAACCTGGGCAAAACTGTTGTTCTGACAGGATCTCAGGTAATGGAATTAATTTGAAGTTGAAGCAGGAATCCTCATTTTTGTTTTTTATATGCAGAACTTGACTGTTTCCTGATTATCACTGTACACCTTAGCACAGTGTAGGCCAGGTCCCTGGCCAGGGTGAATGGTCACAGTGCTCACAGAAATGAGTGAGAAATGATGGGCTCACCAGCTGAGGATCTGCCCCATAATTTTATAATTAATGACTTCACAACTCTGTACCAAATCAGACCAGGAGTTCATTATGGCTGGGGCCAGATGCTTCAGAGAAAAACATAAGAGCTTGTCATTGGCCATTGTGTATTAATCGGTTTATATGAGAAGCATTTTTCCAGCCTCAGGTGGCCACTGGTTGTCAGCTGTCTTCTTTTCTTTAAAAGCCCTGAAGCTTAGTATTTTTAACTTCATCAGTTATCTCAATTTACATTACTCATTGTTGCATTCTTTATAATTAAAAAAAATAAACTTAAAACATGAGATGCATTTTTTATTATTTCTGTTTCACAAAGGATCTAAGGTCTGTTTTCTTTCCTCTAAAGACTACATTTATTAATTTTTATTCCCTTAGCTGGAGATCAGCCCTTTGCATATTGTCTGAAGGGGAGGGGTTGTCTTACTAGAATAGCTTGCTTGAGTGTAAAATACTGCTCTAATCACAAAGGAAAGATGAAACATCACATTGTAAAATTCCCCTCCCCAATTCATAACTTCCCTTTCACATGTGGTCTATTTGAAGTCAAAATACAAAAGTCTAGGAAGGAGTAGGCTCCTACTTGCTGTCTTGACGTGGAGCAGCCTAGTCGTGATACATCAGCCAAGGTTTTACTTTCTTTTTGGTTTTATTGCTTGGAGAGCTATCTGACATATAATCCAGCAAGGGAGCATGTGATTTTCTTTTTAATAATTGCTGAAAGAAGCACTCTCTTTTAATAAAGAGGCAGTCTGAAAAGGCATGGAAATCATCACTCAGCAGACTAAATTTCTGTTTTTAATCTTGCCCTTTTCTGTCAGTAATAACCTGCTGGCTCAGTTTTACTATGCTATGAGGAAAGATAGTGCTAGAGAGCTGTTGTGAAGCCCATAGTGACAGTTCTGTATGTTCTGGGAGTGTTGCTTTTTTTCTCTATCATCACTTCTCCTATGCTCAGTCACTTTTAACTGTGCCTACTTGCTAGTTTTTATATTTTTCTTGAACCAGTGTTAATATTCTTAATCACATGAGAAAAATCTCTGTATTAGTTTTTAAGCACTTAAATTACAAAATTCTGTTAAGCAGAGAGAGAAGTCTTGCCATCTGTTGCAGTCTAAAATAGTTTGGGTGAAGAAGGAAAACTTTTTCTTTTATAAATCATTGTTGCATAAATTATTCATGTATTTGTATTGCATAAGTTGGACTCATTTCTTCTGCTATGTAGGCTTTACATAAGGGCCAGGGTGTAATTCCAGTCTCTGCTCTTCAGGTGCCCATTTATGAGCTGCAGAACGATGGCCGAGACAACCTTCTGGGGGCACTGCTGATGGCTGGGCAATTCGTGATTCCTGAGGTCTGTTTGCCTGGGAAGACCATCTAAGAAGCTGAATTTCTCCCTCTAGCCAGGACACAAATACAAAAATATCTGGTAGGCAGTAAGGAATTGCACTTAAGCAGGAAGATGAATGGATTCCAGCTGAGGTAACAGTGCTTGCATGGCAAAGCACGTGCTGTTCTCACATTGGTCATATTCCATTTGCCCAAACGCAGTCTAGAAAGACTCTCAAATCTGAAACGTGCACTGCAACAGACTTGAAACTAGAGGTACTCTTGTAAGTATGTGGGATCTGAAACACTTGTCTGTTCTTTAACTGAATGTTACTTTGAACTTCTCCAGTTGCAATAGAACTGTAGGAGTGTCTTCTAGCTCTGTTCCTGAAGACTGAAGTGTTGAGAGTGATTCACCTAATGAACATGGAGGTACCTCCATAGTCTCAGTACTCTGCTGTTTGTGCTGTGCAGCCCAAAACTCAGAGAGAAAATGGGTCAGGTTATACCTTGTTTTACTTCTGCCATGCTCCCAAAGCCAGTTCTTGTAAGGCAACAGCAACAGCTGACTGGCCAAGATCTTAATAACTGATAAAAGCTTTGAGGTATCTCTTTTCCTTCAAGTTGACAAACTTTAATAGACTTGAGAAGGAAGATAATTATTTATGCGTGGTAACTCTTGAAAGTTATCCTCATTTTCACCAGGTCTTCTTTTTATGTTTTGGACTCTGAATTTATGCATAACTCATGAATTTATTAAAAAGTTCACACTGTTTCTTTCCTCTGTCTCTGAAGTGGACTCAAGCAAACTTGGTGTCTCCTAGAGTAAGCCTCGTGAGAGGATTATGAAACTAGTTAGCTCTTAACTTCTTTTGTTCTTAAATTCTTAAACCAATGTGTGACAGATGTGCCAACACTTTTTGAAAGGGTTAGACTTGTAAACATCTACTAGCCTCTGAATTGCTTTAAAGATTTGGAAAACACGTTATAAAGGACGGACTACAGTATTTATCTACAGCATCTTTTAATTACTGGCTTATTCATAGACCTGTTTCTTTACTTGTCTTGCAGGTGTGCCTGTATTTTTATAATAAACTGTACAGGGGAAATAGGGTGACTAAGGTGGATGCTGGGAGTTTCAATGCCTTTTCCTCACCTAACCTGCCTCCACTTGCAAATGCTGAGGTTGATATTACAAGTAAGCAACATCATCTCTTAAGCCGTGTAATTTATGCCGCATGCAATAGAACTGTAGCTGAAAAAAACCTGTGCTTATGTAGTTGAAATGTCGTTTTTAAAGTCAAATATCTTTGAAAGTCCTGTCTGTAGCTCGACTTCACTTCATCTGCTCTGAATCTGTTTAAATATTAGCAAGGCTGAGACTTTGTGACTCAACTGCATTTATCTATTGAATATAGATGTGAGCTAGGCTGACTTTGACTAAAGATCCAGACTAACCAGAGGGAATGTTGCCCCTGTGTCAGGGAAAAACCTTGTTCCAAAGATAAAATGAGGGAGTTAGGACTGAAAGAACAAAGAGTTTCATCTCATTAATGACCATGCTGGGCTCCGAAATTGGGGAAAAAAGTCATTGCAGCTTCAACAGATTTTCTGTTGCATGTCATTGTGTAAGATTTTTTACTGGATATATAGGACCTGCCTGAACTGCAAACACACTGACAACAGCAGACCTAAAATATGTGAAGTCTTTTTTCCCTGAACTTACTCAGGCTCCCTGTAATTTTTCTGTGGCTGTTTCTTAAGAAGGGGAAAAACTACCTGAAGATTTCAGTACCCATTTGCAAAGTCATTAAATGACTGTTCTTGGATAAATGGCACCCTTGCTTTGGAGAGGAGAGAAGAGATACTCATTTGGAATCTAGCCAAATGAGGACCGGCCAGAAGACATACTAAAGGACAGTTTTAAAAACCATGCGAGCTGCTTTTGTATAGACTAGGTACTAAAAAGGAGTAGGACTTGGTGACAGTCTCCATTATTAGAAAAAAAAATGGGAACAGTTCCTGAATTCTTCAGCTAAGTGCCATTAGTGGCTGCAGGAGACCTAGCCCTGTGCCATGCAATGTGCCATTCTGAATGGATACTACTGCTAGAGAAAGGCACTCTGCAATCTGGAACAATAAACTCCTCTCTTCCACCTAATGAGTGGGAGTCACTTAACAAAGTTCCAGGATCAAAGTGCTATGTTTGCAGTAGCCAGATGCAAACTGAGGAAGACTGTGAAATACTGTAGTTGTCTGTAAGACATCTCTCAGTTAGAGAGTCTGCCACTTGTGCTGTGTCAAATAGGTTGTCTCTGACAATGCTGACAGTTGATTGTTGTAGTAAATCGGGGAGAATCTTTTTTCTTGGGATTTTATGAACTGCATCAAACAGGGTATGAATAAATTCCGTTTACTGACTGATCAATAAGGAAATCAAGCTGCATGCTATTCCTCTCTTAGATTTGAATGAACTGTTTTGTGATTCCTTGTCTGGAGTAGAAAAATGAGAATGTTATTAAGCACTTCCTATGGCCCATGTTGGGACCCATTATCTTTTCAGTAAATGCCTCATTGGGATCAGTGGGGATCTCTGATTTAAAAACTGATGGTATGATAGGCTCTATTTTTATTTGCTTCAGTTGATTACCCAGTTAGGATAGCATCATTTATCCAAGATGACGGTGTGACTATTGAAGGATTGTTTCATTTTGAAAGAACATAGTTTATAGTAAGGGCAGTCTACTGGTGCTGCTTTATTTTGTCCAAAGTAATTGAAACATCTCTGTCTCTCTTGAGTTTGCTTGAACAGTCCACGTATGAAGCTTTCACGGAGACAAGGAAACACTTGTCTTTTCAAAACAAACCAAACAAATCTAGCATCTTTTCACTTTTTTCTTTTTCCGAATGACTTTATATAATATGTCTTAATCCTCCTGTACACAGGGCTGACTCTGGCTGATTCAGCATTATGGAGAGCAGCCCGAGGATGCCAGGAGGAGTAGGCCATTGCAGAAACTCTTCCTCAGGCCCCCTGGTTCTAACAAAGCTGGGAATGAAAATTCCAAGGAAGCAGAAGGGGAGAGGTGGCAAGATGAAGTAAGTGGGGAGTGTAGTGGATTGGTGCACAGGAATGAGAAGACATGCTGTTCATGGCTCAGCAGAGCATATAAAGGCAACAGTCTACTTCAGAGCTAGAGAGGAGAGAGAGAAGCTTAATCCTCTTCCCCCCCTTACCCTTCCAACTCTCTTCTTCATTTATGATATCCATTTTTTATCCTGTTCCCTTTTCAGATGAGGCTCCCAGGGGATTTCTAATCCCGTAACTGGCTGTGTTCTCAGCCAGATCCTTAGCTGTATTAGGAATGCCTAGGAGTTGTGTTGACCAGTTCTAGATGAGCAGATTTATCAACTTTCCTAGGCCTTTCAACTTAGCATGAGAAACTCCTGTAAGAAATGAAAAATTCTGGCCCACTCCTGAGCTGAGTAAGAAACGCAGTGCTGATGGGAAATACTTTTTGCAGCAGAATCAGAAATCTCTGTATTAATGAACAGTACAGAAATAATAAGAAATATTTCTAAAATCTCAGAGCTTATCAGATAAAATACATTACCTGAAAATAGGACAGACAAGGAAGACTATTTCTATTGAAATCTTTAAAGATTCTCAGTATATTTTGTAATTGATTGCTTTATTCCTGATTGTTCTAATGAATGACACATGAAACTTGCTTTGTTACTATGGCTGGAATTTCTTCATCACACATGCATGTAACTTCTGGGAGTGGTGCACATGTACAGGACCATACGATGAGAGACAACCTGTGCAGGGGACAGAGCCTGTGTGGCTGTGCGTCCAGATGTGGTGCAGCAGCAGACAGTTAAGGGCCCTTTTGAGTTCATCTACCCACAGATCTCATTAGAGAGAAGGTATTAGTCACTGGCCAAGTGTGCATCTTGGTTGGTTATTTGTATAGAAAGCCCAGGTCATTTATGCATGCAGGCATATACCAGCTCTCTTCACTGGAGTGCTTTTGGTCCCCATCCCTGCTCCCTTCTAAGCAGGCATCTTGGTTGTTGACTGCAATACCAGTCGGTTGAAATATTCATTCCCAAAGATGTATATTGATTGTTTTATAACAAAATGCCAAGAAAGGAGGTCTGTGCTCGTTTGCCTCCTGCAGGAGTTCACAGCCATAGGTTGGCCTGTGCTCCCCACCCCCTGGCTGCTGCTGCGAATCGCAATGAACGCTGGGGCAGTTTATATAATGGTAAGGCTTGCCCATAGCCCTGCAGAGAAGGATGAGAAGAGAGCACTGCTGTTTGTCTGCAGCTCTGCAATCAAGAAAAGCCGTATTTCTTGTTTGATTTCATAACTCGGAATTCAGTCACCACTCCTAAGGGAGGTGTCGCTCTGAGTTGCTGCTCTCCTGTTATAAGCTGAAACCTGTACTGTGACATAGGCTCTGCTTAACAACAGGGGGATTTGCTGCTTTCTGATCTGTGTAGAATTACTTTTATTTTAAGTCAGGTTGTATTTGTTTTGCACTAACCCAATCACCATATTTTGTGTATGTGTGTGAATAAAGCTGCATAAGTTAAGGATATAATTTTTTGGCAGTAATTTTACAGGCTATAGTGTTTGGTATGGAGGGAAAGATTGGAAATATCAGACTATTGTTTATGTGATGGTTTGGTTTTGGAAAGTAAACAGAAGGCCTTAATATTTTGAATGCAGTCTCCTTGAATAGAGCAATCTATCCTAAGCCATTATGAGTACAGTATGTAAATAGCCATTCCTTCTTTATTTTATGTACACTGCTTTAGAAACGTTCTTTCTGCTGTGCCATACCAGTAACTAACTTGTGTTTGTTCCTCACTTTTGCATCCACATTTACATGATGCATTGTGCTGTATCAGTTAAACTCTTCACAAGCACATGCCACCCAAGTCAGAGCAGGTTACTGTTTTCCACGCTGTGCCAAAACCGAGTATCCCTAATGAATGACTCCAGGAGATGCAGCTTTTTATACTTCACTTACTTGTATATAAATTTCTTACTTAAGAACTGTTAGTTTTTCTTATGTTTTTGGGTTTTTTAACAAAAAAAGAAGATTGCTGTGTGGTATGACACAGCAAGACAGCTGGTTTATTCAGTACAATGAAGATGCTTGAACTTACCTATGTGACATAAATACTGTTCCTTTTTGGGGATTTAAACTTTGAGATGGAGGATGCAAAGGATGTGTTCTAATTTCGTTTTTCTCCTGCGTGGTGTCCTGCCTCACTTAGAACAGTTCTGAGTAGATCTGAGATGAAGTCAGTTTTCTATGTATATTTGTTTGACTTTGGCTCTTGCATCATATTTGCCTTTTGTTCTGCCTTTTAGACTTGTTTGGCAAATGGAAAACTGACATCTCTGGAGTCTGCAGCACCAAATATGTTATGTAGGCTGACGAGGTTCATGACCAAGCGAATGTTAACTCAGGGGCAGGGCAATCTTTATCTCCTTTTTAATATAATTTGGAATTACATCACTATACTATGTCTGCATGCATTAAATTTATCTTGGAGATGTTATTTGGTAGAGCATGCTCCAAGAGTACAGGTATAGGCCTGGTGTAGGTCTGACTTCTAAACCTGTCCTCTGATCTCTTTCCTTGGTCTTCTGCTTTTGGCAATGTCTTAGTGCTCTATGCCAAGGCAGGTTTCCTCAGTTCATTCTTCAAGTTGGTTACAGGCATCAGGGATGCTCACAGTTGCCAAACGTAGTAGAATGCATTTGTGAAGTTTTGGCAGGGACTCCTACCTTATGGAGGATAAAAGAAAAACAAGCTGTGATAAAATTTTATTGCCATGCCTTCTTATAGAGGAGGCTGCTTTTAAAGAATTAACCTATTTTTTAGAAGGCTTAGAAGAATGGATTTGTTGCTAAACAGTGCTGCTTCTTAAAGCACAGCGTTCATGTTGAATGTGGTTAGCCAGGCCATATTCATGCAGAACAAATGCACAGGCTCTGCACTTCCCTGGGTTCCTCCTCCTAAATGCCTCTGGAAAGCTTTTGGAGGCCTTTGAGAGCTACTTGGATAACTACTAAGTCCAGCCAGGCAGTTTCAGAATCAGGCAGGACAGCTTATAAGGAAGGAAGGAAGAAGGAAAGAAAGAACAAAAGAAAGAGAAGAAAGAAGGAAAGAAAGAACAAAAGAAAGAGAAGAAAGAAAGAAAGAAAGAACAAAAGAAAGAAAAGAAAGAAAGAACAAAGAATGAAAAGAAAGAAAGAGGGAGGGAGGGTCTATATTTCTATTCTCCCACTCCCAGGGCAGTAGGAATCCATGTGCTGAACTGTGACAGAATACAGGATAGACAAAAAATGCCAAGCCAACTGCTTGTGACCTGGTTAATGGTGTGTGGCAGTTTTTAGAAAGAGCAGAGGCTCTAGTTGCTGACAGGGAAGGACAGTTCATAGAGTCTTATAGGAGAATGCTATTTTCTGTCCTGACTTAATGGATTGTGTAGTTTTTAGTATATCTGGTAATGTGACAATACAGCAGGCTTCAATGGAGGCTTTTAAATTTGTTCTTGATTTTTTTTTTTGGAAGTGGCTGTCTGCTGATTGCAAGAAATTGCAACAGTAATTGGTGTGAGTAACTCTCTGCATGGCTGAGAGCAAGTCGGTATTATGCACACAGATCTTTTATCTGTCTTGCTGCTTGGGAGTTTCTCCAAAATCTCAAAAACTTAACTCATGAAGGGGAAGCAGGCAGCTTTACAGCATGGTCTATTTTCATGGAGGCACGACGCTCTGAGCTATTGGCTGCTGTTTGTTAAACCTCTTCCACTGCCTTGTAGGAGCCGTCAATGTTACCAATGCTGCACTACTACACTGAAGTAGTAAAATTTTGAAATCAATAATGCATGACTTGGCTTCTAATAATGCAACACAAACAAACTATTAGTTAAACAGCTGGCTTCTGGCTCTAAATGTATAATCGGAGTTAATTGAATCCTTGCTATTTTATTTAATCGTTAATAACTACCTAATAAACTCTGGAGGTGATTAGCGGCAACAGTAACTGCATTTGTCATCTCTTACGTCTGAGAAGATCAAAGTCTATTTTCCTAACATGAATCCAGGCTTGTGTCAGGCCAGCTGCATAACAGTGAAGTTCAGGTCAGTGTATGACAAGTAAATATCTCACCTATGCCAGACCAGCTGCTAATTCTTCTGTCTTAAATGTGCCTTCATTTCCTCTTTAAAAAGTTCATTGTCTTTCATGAATCCCCTGCATAAGAACAATCTTAAAAGCAGAGTTGTAAGCATGAAGTATTACAAGTGTACTCAATACCATGTCCTAATATTAAATTTAAAAGGCCATTTCTCTTAATAGTAAACTGGGAAACAGTTTGGAGAGCCAATACCACAAAGAAATTTCGAGTTCACACCAACATGAACAGGAATGTTGGACTTCTGAGGATCTTCCCAGGAATCACCGCTGCTGCTGTAAGTGTCACCACTTCATTTTGGAAATGGGTGAAGTGAAGCTCAAATACTTGTAGGAAAGCTGCATTGTTTGGAGCACTGGTTGGGGTTTGAAGGGAAGTGAAAGGATGTGTCTTCTTCTGATAAGCATTTTTAAAAAAATATTGGGGCATTCAAAGACTATTTTCATATGTCATAAATGATAAAAGCTTTTCAAATATCTTTTGTATAAACTGTGTGGGCTCTGGAACTTACAATTAATTTCTTATCGGGATTCATAAATAGGTCAAGTGTGGTTTTCTAGACAGATGCAAGCTACAGTGACTAGGGAAATATTATTCTTGTGCATATTGAGGCATATTAATAGATATCTTGTCAAAGAATAGACAATATGGTGGGTGGAGTGTGATTATTTCTACAACTCATGTTTCTTTTTCAAGGTTCATTTTGTCTCACACTGATGGTTCACATGACCCTCAGCATTCATACAGAGCTAAAAATTAAAAGTGGGATTTTGGTGCTGAAAATGAGAAGTGGGATTTTTTTGTCTTTCGAAATTATTTTGCAGACTGTGATTTTAAATAAATTAGACTTTAAGTTTTTGTCTAATATCAGTTCCATTAAATTGACAGGTCTTTTGTGGCTCTTACCTATTAAAATTGAATCCAGTCGTTTAAGCAGCACACCCCAATTATATCACTATTCTTTTTAGGTGAATATGAACAGATGGAAAGACAGAGGGGTGGTGTATTTGCAATAAAACTCCAACTGCATAGTTAGCCTCATGGGGGTTTACAGTCTATTGCATTTAGCATATGTGATCAGCAAGGAAACATCTAGGTTGTTGAAAATACATCTTTCTAGGAAGAGAACTTTTCTAGGCATTCTGTTATGACATTCTCTTACAGTGAGGCACAATATCTATTTCAATATCAACTGGCCCAGAATATATACGTGTCTCTGAGTTAAATCAATTTGGTTTGGGATTAAAACCTTCATACTTCATTAGAATGTTCTTTCCTGAAAGGTGAAACACTCTGTCTCTTAGGCAGACATTGGTTAACAAAACTCTGCTAAAGCAAAAAAATCTGGGCAGGGGTGTGGAGTTCTAATCTCAGTTAATAATTCAACATTTATTTCATAGGTGTAACTGTACCTTTTTGTTGCACCAAACAGTGGTGCAACAGTACAGCCTGTTAATGGCACTTTAACAACAGCATCCTTTTTCACATCAGCTAATGACTGTACATAACAGTTTACTGTTTTAAAATCTAACCCTCTAGAAATTTTAAAGGAAGGCAGAGAGGGAAAGTCTCATTTTTTTAAAGCTCATTCTACAGTCTCACTTATTGCAAAAGGGAAGCACAGAAGGATGTAAGAAGACTGTAAGGCATGAGAGCCTGGATGGAAGACTATAGCAGGAATAGACCACTTTTAAAAATGCTGTACCATACGTGAAAATTTTAAGGATGACTTAACACACCTTTTGTCTCTGTTCCCTGTCTTGTCTTTAACCAGGTAAAAGCGTTTCTTCAGCCTCCAATTGAGGGCATAGTACTCGAAACTTATGGAAGTGGCAATGCCCCAGACAAGAGAGAAGATTTACTGGAAGAACTGAGGAAAGCAGCTGAACGCAAAGTGGTGATTCTGAACTGCACCCAGTGCTTACGTGGGGCTGTTAAAACAGTCTATGCAACAGGACAGGTGAGGAGTGTGCAACCACTTCATTCCCCACTGCTGTATAAAAGAAACATCCTACTGATACAACTTGCTTTAAACTTCCAGTAGTCCCAGCATACAAAACCAGGTTTATTAACTGTAAAGTTGTTGTTCATAAAATAACTACATCTGAAAAATCTTAAGCTGGAAGCATTTCAACATATATCTACAAACAAGATCCTGTTACTCCTGGTCTGAATGGTCAAAACAGGCAACACAAATCCCAAATTAGTGATTGCTCACTCTTGTCATGTGCAGTACTCCAGGACACTTTGCATTAGATCTGTAGAATCTCTCTCAGAGGAATTACACTGATCTAAAAGCTAGCTTAAGGGTCAGATGATCAAATAAAGTAGTATTTGATAGGATAACAGTTGCTTAGCTACAGTGTAGGAGCAAGAAGAAAGCCTGTAGATGCAAGCAATATTCCAAATCCCAGTTCTTTATTTGACTGGAAGTACAACTGAATTCAGGGCGAGATTGGAGAACAGTATCTAAGGAATTGTCTGTATTAAAGAATGGAAATCAGTTTAGTTTAAACCATGAGGGTTGGCTTAAAGCAGGCTTTGTGTACGTGCTGTTAGTATTCAGGGCATTTTGTAGTGTGTTTCTCAACTGTTTACCAAAACACAACATCACTGGGACTACTAAAAGCACAAAGCCATATTAGAATATGTGCTGCATGTATTAGTTTGAGAGAAGCTGGTTTAACTGGCCTTTAGAAAAGGACCAGACACTACATAGCCAAGCAGCACTACCAGAGGGTGACTCATCCTCTTGGACACCTGGTTTTGTTGGGAGCATTCACTCATGTAGAAGAGCCAGCCTCTTCTTTGACTGCATGGCAAACCTAAATACTCCAGTCTGGTGCTGAAACCTGCCTCTTTTAGTTTTGGTTTTGACACAGCTTTTGATAATATTTGCACAAAATCTGCTTTGAGGAAAAAGAAAAGGAGATTGTAAGATTTTCTTTATACCTCCTTAGTATCCAAACTTGGTATTTTCTGATATGGTCAATTATTTGGATATTGGTAAAACTTTTGCATAACTTAATGGAGATGTTTTGAGAATTAGTGACTTTTGCAAAGATCCCATGCTTTGTAGCAAATACTGTAGAAATAGGCAGAATGTATGGAACAGCTCAGTTGAAAGGGAAGCAGCAGTTAAGTCAATAAAAGACACCAAAATTATATTTGAAAAACAACATGAAAATGAACCCCAGATTGTATGTGATCTTCTGTTTGAAATGAACTGCTAAATGAAAAGAAGAAGAAAATCCCTCTCGTATGCTCTGGTTAAAAGATTCTCCAAGTAGACATCTAAAATGGCTTTTTGCACTCTGATCCAGACTGTTGATATACTGAATTGAAAGATTTTGCTCAGGTCTTACTGAACCACTTTAAGACTGTGTGGAAATGTGTTCTCTTCTGGCTTCCATTTTTTTATATGGAGTTTGTACTATGTTGCTTCAGCATCAGTTGTTGGAGGTTGCCCTGTTTTCTTGGCATCCTTTGAGGAGAACACTGACCAAGACAAGTCCTACAAAATTACTTCACACTTGTTCTTTCACTGCCTTCTCTTTTTCCTGAGGAGCTGCTCAGTGGAGGAAGTATCATGAGTGAATGCTGTAAAGTTGCTGTAATGTTAATTTTACTTTGATTTTTCTTTAAATGAAATATTTCAAAGATCTTTTCACATGGCTAGGCCAGTCTTTACTCATTCGAGCTAGTCAGGTAGGTCAGCTGAGTCCCTGGCTTCCCTTGAAGTGTTTGTTTTAATTAACTGAATGTCTGGCCTCTGATCCATCCACACCGTAGAAACTTATAATTGAGAGGACTTTAGGTATAGGAAGGAAGCTGGGAAATCCCTTCCTCCTCCTCTTTCACTGACCCAAGCCCTAACTGTTCTTTGCTTAGCTTTGCAGTACAGGAAGTATTTCTCACCTTCTCTATATATGGTTTCCCATGGGACTTTAAAAAATGTTACTCTGGGTCTCCCAGAGGTTGTTAATGAGCTAATTAAGGCTCTGTATCTTGCTGAAAATATTTGTTAAGCCACAACAAGATTTTAAGATGAAGCTTGTATACAAGATAACTAAAAGTAAAATGTAGTGCAAAGAACCTAGTTCAGGATGATTTACTGTGAGACATCACATTATGGCAAAAAAGGCAATCTGTGATTTGCCCAGGTACAGTTTAATGACAAGAGATCTGAAATCTTTGTCTTTGCTGTCTTGTACACTTAAAACGCTTGCTGATCATAGCAAAGATCCTCCTTCTTTTTGCTTTTGTTCAGACATTTCATTTTTTTAACTACCAGAAAGATAAGTTTAAAAGGTCATCTTTTTCAGTTGTTCTTGTCAGAACTGTGCAAATTACGTATTTTAGCTGTATCTTCTAAATCATACACTGCTAGTGCAGCCTGCAAGGATCTGAAAGCACTCCCGCTGTGAGCACGCTGTAGTGCTGGAATTCATCCAAAGCAATGCCCCATAAAAGAATGGTAAATATGTCTGTGTGAGAACAGCCTACTTGGCAGTGTTCAAAATGCCACTGGGTTAAAACAGAGTAACTCCAGCTTTTCAATAAAGGGAATCTGACAACTCTGCAGATAGCTGATATGGACCTGTAACCTTTCCCTTTTAGCATAGTAAGCGACCGTGGCAAGCATTTGGTGGAATTCTTCAGTGTTATTGCAGGAAAAGGAATTTAAAGTAAAAGTCAACTTACTCAGATTGCTCTAGTATTTGCTTGGTATTTGATAACTAAAAGTACAAAAATTACAGTAGGAGGAGCAAGAGAGTGGAGGCTTGGCTGCACACTGCATTCTGTGCAGCTACTCCTCTTCTGTATGTGCAGGTATTTCTGAATGCTGTGCTAATTAGAATCATTATTCCTCTTTATTCAGACTCTCGCTGATGCTGGAGTAATTCCTGGAGGTGATATGACACCAGAGGCAGCCCTAACTAAACTGTCATACACGCTCAGCAAGAGAAACCTTAGCTGGGAGGAGAAGAGGCAGGTAAATATTTCAGTGTGACCTTGAAAGACTTTAAGTTTTGCATCTACTGTGCTAACTTCTGCTTAGCTTCATTCCTTGAGCTTTTCTCTTGCATTTAAAAGCTGTTGGTTCCAGAACTGTAATGTGAACAGCCCATGTTTTTTTCTTATGGAAAATACTATTAAGCAAACAAATGTATGAAGATAGGGAGAGAAAAGAATTCTCTGCGTAAGTCAGGTGAAGACCACGACTAAGCCATACAAATGCCATCTTTAAATGGTAGTAGTCTAGCTTGGACACTTCTGTACTGAAAACTCTATGTGGAAATTCTTATAGGAGACAGAATCCCAACCCTACTGAAGTCAGCAAAGATCTTGTCACTGATCTTAGTGTGGTGAAGATTTAATCCCAGACTCATTCACACAAAGCTTATTCTGAAAATAAATATTGCCTACAGCCTCTTCCTTTACAGCATTATTCATAACAGTATTAGATTTTCTTTCTCTAAAAGGAGATACACTTTATAATACATAAAAAGTAGAGGATTATTCTAGAACCAGTTGTAACCCTTCTTAAAATCGGAGTCCCTTTAACAATGTTCTTGCTGTTCATTGGTTGTTTAATCAAGGCTTTTTTTTCCTGCAGGTTACATAACTGTTTAATCATGTTCCTTTTATACAAGGAACATATAGCTATGAATTAGATAAGGCAGCAGCAGTCTGCAGGAATGCATGAATTTCTGTGTTTGTATGCAGTGAAATCTTAATCCTGACACTTTGTGAGATGACATCATGATGAGTCACTCTCCAGACTTAACACTGTAGGCACATGTGTATCTCAGGATGGTGCTTTATATTACCATAACAAACCAAATCATTCTTTTATTCTCCACATCTTCCAACCAGCAGCAGCTCTTGAGACAAACATATTTGTATACCTGTGATGCTAAGTGTAGCGGCTGGAAGTACCACTTACAGTGCTTAGACACAGTTTCAGCCTCTGAGCTTGCAGTTGTTTGCTAAAGCTGAGAAATGGAAGGAGGAGGAGCTCTGTGTGTGAGGATGCCCAGAACATGCTCTGTGTAAAGGACATGCCTGGCAGATGACACAGTGCTGTGAGGACCAGGGGTACTGGATGTGTTTGCACTTCAGAAACCCCAGCTCTTCAGTGATACCCCTCTGGCATACTCACTGACCCTGAATCATACATGCACTAGCTTGCTTTTTTTTAATGCAGACTTTAATCTTCTTGCACAGTGGATTTTATTTGACCTGGGACAGGGGAAACCTTCCCAGCTGGCGTCTTGCCTGGGTGTGTGAGTTAAAACTTAATTTGAGATCCAGTTTGCTGAGGTGAGATAGCTGACTTACTCAGGTGAGGATTTGATGATAAGTGTTTTAGGTACCATGTCACAAGATAATTCTGCGTTTTCATGTGCTTCCCTTTGCATTGTGCTACACAGTGTTTGTGTGTGGTGTGCTGGACCTCCTTTATAGGGTTTGAAAAACAAAATAACTTTTGCAATTTCTTTGAGTTATGCAGGATTGGTTTCCTCATTTGACTCATTGTACAGACCCACAAACAATTGTGCTGGCACAACTAAGGGAATAGCGTGCTGCATTGCCTGGGCAGGAATGAGTTACAGAGCCCAGGAGAAGAAGAAAGCCTGGAAATATGTTGTCTGTGGCAATATCTTCAGCTAAACATATCACCAAACAATAGTCTCCCAAGAGACAGAAGCTCTCCTGAAGCTGGCGTGGTTATTTTAGGATTCTTTTTCAACATGAAGAGTGAGGAATGTGCCCCCAGACACATACAAATGTCTGAAGAGCTGGTAGCACTGAATAAGGCACACAGGGTTTTGCACTGGGTGCTTTTAGCACAGGTGCCAATTGCTAAGGTTACTCGTGTAAAGCAATGATCTCAACCTGTCAAATTCTAAAACTGTGCCAAAGCAGTTGGTATCCTCTGAGTTACATGTATATGGGACTCTTCCAGCAGACAGCTATGGTGTTGTCAGCTCTTGGAGGGTTTTTTTAATAAAGGGCATGCCTAGACATAAGTAAACCTGGGGCATTCCTCCTGCCAACATCACATCTGTTTCTTGCAAACTTTCACAATCCTGCTTTTTAAAATTCTAATTGAAATAACTATGTGCTTTATAGCTGCATCAGCAACCTTTCCTGAAAGAGTGCCCGTGTGTAAAATTGTCAGATTGAGGAAACTAGTTGCTTTTTCTTGATGACTGGCTTCTATCTATGTTCTCCAAGATTCCCAGAATCTGTCGTTTAGAGTATTTTCATTTCTTTATTGCCCTATTCAAGTACTCTCTACACATGAATTGGCTGACCTTTCTACATTTTGATTTGGTCTTTTTCCCAGTTATATTGGAGGCACCCATCCTGCAAACAGTTACATGGCTGTTTGGATACTTAATGACTGGTACTACTGTAGATTTTCTGCATTCAAAGCTGGATCTATGTCCAAATTTTAAGAAAATCAGGGCTAATGGAGCTGTTTGAAAACCCATGGAAATACATGACTGTCTACAGGCAGCACTGGGCTTTGTTTTGAGGTCTATGTACACAGTCTGTGTAGGAGTCCTGAGGTTTCTGAATGCTGGCAAGAGGCAGCATTTCAGAATATTCTGGTCTTAAGCCTCACTCTGCTCATTACTCATTATCTTTGTGTTTTTAAGTATGCTGCAGCTTACCCCACTAGGGAACTTTTGTCTGCATATTCTAAAATTTGGGGTGTTTTGTTATGTGTTTATTTTGATTTTCTTTGCTTTGGAAGAAAGTTTTGTTTGCCCGTCTCTCTCCCTCCTTTGTCTTTTTAAACGTGCAGTCTGCATGGGACAGTAACTATTTCTTTAATCTTTTGTCTGCATTCAATTAGTTTCCATAATTTTCTCCAAACAATTTTCTAACTTGATTCTAAGGTTTTTTTATTAGACTACCACCATATTTTTCCTCTGCTAACAAAGGGTTTGATTGCTTGCTTTTCAGATGCTGAGTGAGAATCTAAGAGGAGAAATGACTGTTGTACCCACAGGAGCCAAGATCTCTTTGAGAGATAGCAAGTTTATTCAAGTGATTGCCAAATCTCTAAGTATCAGCAGCAAGGAGGTATATACTTAAATATTTAAAATTAATATCATGTAAAGCTGTAAACTGAATTAAATGAGCCTAGATTAAAGACAAACAGCAAAGCTGAAAGAAAATTGGCATATGGAGTTAGGGAGAAAGGACACAATGAAAATTCTATAACTAAAATGTTTTCAATTAAAAACATATTAACTTTTTTCCCCCCCTCTTTGTAGCTCTATCTTGGGATTATTTTTTTGGCTGGCTGGTTGCAATAACAAGCCTCAGACAGATGCTCTAATTCAGGGTATTGATGATATAAAAAAGTGCTTTGTATTTTTCTGGTCAAATGTATTGACAGTTTGGAGCAATCCAAATAATAATGGGTAAAACAGCTTAATTGTACATGCAGTCATAGAAGGCTAATACTAAGGAAGCACTGCACAAGTGTAATTTGTGGTGTTTAGTCCCTCCCAATTAGAAAATATAATATAAATTAGATAATATAGTACTGGTTGTACAAATACTCACTTTTCTCTTGACTTGGGTTCAGGGAAAATGAGATTTTTATTAACTAATGAATACTGAATGCATTCTTTAGTTCCATTAACTAATGAATACTGAATGCATTCTTTAGTTCTTCTTTAGTAAGCATGAGAAATGGGAGAATATTCAGGGAGCCTAGGAAGGTTGTCGGTGTAGGTTTGAAAGTACAGGTTACACAAATACCCGAGGAATAACATTAATAAAATTGATCCAGTCTTGAGGATATGGTCTTTTCCAACTCCCACCAGCACTGTTTCTCTTACTGTACTGATGTGTAGCTATGGCAGTACAGAGATGACAATTAGTGTGTGCACCTTAAATGGTTTGTAAAGATATCAGGTACTTGTACTGTTGCCAGGGAGGAATATAAATCTTATGGATGTGAGACTGACAAAACGTAACATAAACATGAGACTTCTTTCCTTCCAAGAACTAAATGCTACCATTTCTAAATATCCAAATGACTAATTTGGAAACTTTACATGAAAGCAAGGGCAGTGTTTTTACGACTTGGGTGTCAATCACATTAGAGGCAAGGCTGATATTAAGTGTTTAATTTTATTTGTTTCTCAGGAGTTAGAAGCCGTGCGAGATGCATTAATTCCACCTTTGGCTTGTGCTGCAGCTAAACTGGGTGACATAGATGCACTAAGAGCCATAGCAGAAATGGTAATGTAAAATGAACAGTGTGTATAAAACCTTAAATTTTAAATAGAACTGTAATTAATGATAGGAAGCCATGCTCATGGAAAGTGACAACCTAAGTTTTAGAGTCAAGGTGTTATGATGGTTACAAATGGTTTCTAGACTTCTTGGTCTTTGCCTTTCAGAACTGGTATGTTCTTGTCCCTCTCTGGTTTTCAGCTGTTTACATTTTCTCTTGAACTCTCAAAATACAGGTAGATTAAAATGCAAGTTCTTATCTGCTAACTTTGGAACATTTTAAAATGATTTGTGCTGCTTTCTTTTCGCTTAACTTTCTTTATGCATATTCATAATATCCACTTTTTGGATGTAAATCTGTCAGGAATAAAAAAAAAGAGCTTGAAAATTATATTTAAGCAAAACACAGTGCAGTGCTAATTCAGGATTTCTGGCTCTCCCCAAAGCTCTGAACTTGGGTTATACCCAAAGAAGAAACAGGCGTTTCCCTGTCATCTCTTTTCCCCCCTTCTTTGCCTTGGTTTACCCTACTATTGATTTTGGTAACAGGTGTCAAGAAAGGATAAATATATCTTGAAAGTAAGAATTAACTAAGACAAGAACAATTAGCAGTCTACAGGCACAAAGCTGCTGTATGGTGTGTTGTAATAAAGAACATATCTCAGCAGGAAACGTGCAGGAGGTGGAATAAATATCTTTATTGGCACTAAAACAATGCTGCAAGATAAACTTTGACAGGCTTAACAATTTGGTGGCAGAATTAGAATGTGCTGTATACATCCTACTGTGTGACGTTTGCAACAGCTTAATGTGCAGCCATTATCTTTTTAGCATGTGAAGGATATGTGGTTTTGTAGGGTGGAAACCTGAGCTGTGGAGACTACGACGGCCGAACTCCACTCCACATTGCAGCCTCTGAAGGGCACCTGCCCTTAGTTGAGTATTTGTTGATGTCTGGTGCAACTGTTTATGCCAGAGACAGATATGGATCTACCCCGCTGATGAATGCCATCAAGTTCAGGTAACAATTTATGTACTGCTCTATATAAAGTTTATAAACCTTTTGTCATTTTGGATTTCAACTCCATCCATCCATCCTGTGTTCTGGTCTTGTCTGGTCTCAGCAGTCATGTGTAAATGACAGCAGTTAAAATAACACATATCAGCTTATTTCAAAGGATGTGACTAGCCTAAATGAAAAGATTTTTTAAAATAATGTGGAATGAAAGCAAGCAGCTTGGTATGCATGCAGAATTTTAGCATAAGGTATTATTGCTGTCCTCCTGCCAAGTCTTTGTCCATAATTTCAGGGCTCCACTCTTTATTCTGAAGCTTTCTTATAAAACAGAGCCAAACTGATCACTCCTTTTGATTGTCAGAAGTGAGAGTGCAGGACCATGGGCTGTCTGTGCTCTTTCTGCCCTTCCCTTTCTCATCAAGACCAGACTGTTTCAGTTGGCACAAAATATACTGGTAGGTTGACATGTTTTAATCTTTGCCTTCCACCAGTGCTTTCCCGAGTCTCTTGCTGAATGACTGGTTTTTTGATTTTTCCCTTCCACCCACTCATAATTATATGGGATGGTTGCATGGCTCTGCCTACTTTGTGGATTTCCTCTTCCTGCTGTTATGAATGTCAGCAGTTCTTGAATGGTAGTCACGGACTTGCACTTTATGGGTCTCTTTCATGTTGTATAGTCCTAAGGAATGGCCATATCACAGAATATAAAAGTTATCAGTAATCAGAATTTAATTTTCTAAGATTTCGTTTGTATAGCCTGGGGATTCATAGAGCCATTGGTCTTCCAGCATGTTAGAAGCTGCACACCATAATCTCTCCTTGTCTTTGATCCACTTTCAGCTCCTTATCTCATATTCAGTCTGTATCATAGCAGGAGAAAAGCCATTTTTTCCTGTAAAAGAGCTCCGAGTCATTGAATTTTCATGGTCTTCATGGGTGAATGTCCCTAAATATTCCTACAGCTTTCTAATGTTGACAGGTTCACCTGGTCTGTCAAGATGGAGTTAGCTCCCTGGGAGGTCTGACAGTCCTGGATAACCATGGGCTGCAGGAATAACTTGAAGGATTCTTCTGTTTCAAAGATGTGGAAAACTCACCAGGCTCTCTGACTGTGAGAACTGGAGTCTGGCCTGGCCACGCTGTGCTATTGCCATTCCTCCTGCATGGTCCCCGGCAGCTTTGTGGCTGTTGCTTTACCTCATGAATATATAAGCTCTGCAGTCTTAAAGCAAAAACAAGCCCAACAGCAAATCAAACAAATAACCTTGGAGTTGAAGAGAGGTGGCTCTGGTCCAATGTGAGAAAATGCTAAAGCATTAGATACTATTAGATGTTCCTGCAAATCAGGCACCTACTTTTTTTACCACACCCATCTACCGCCTGAGGAATTTCACATGAGCTTGTTGTTTGGATTCCTTAGAATTGCCACTCCTATATTAGACTCCTACTATGACTCTTAAGCTCTTTAAAACTGCACACCCATTTTGATGCAGGGAATTGTAAAAGGAAACTGCACCATAACCATTTTCAGTTTCTCTTTTTGTTTCTACTGTTGGAATGAGAGGAAGAGTTGACTTAGAACTAATCTCATAAATGTGTATTTATGATCTGCTGTGTACTCACACTGCATTTCACACTGGTAAGCATATAAAGGAGAATGCTAAAGAGCAGACAGCTGTATATGTGTGTAATTAGATACCCACTAAAAAGATTTCTGCTACAGAAGTATTTAAATTCTATTTATTAAACACTTGCAAGCTGAAAGCAAAGATATAATCCTGATAGAAAGTGGCAGAGAGGGAAGGGGTGAGGGGGAAAACTGATGATAATGAGTAGTAAATGCTTTAAACTGTTTAATATTGTAACTTTCTCAATTTTACTGAACATTGCATCAGCTTAATCCCATTTTCTGAGAATTAATATTTGTTTAATTGGCATTTAACTGCAGTACAGTATCCACTAATCTTAAAAATAGCTTTCTTCCAGTCTTTTATGTAACATTGCTCAGTGGCTTGCCTTTTAACCAGCATGCAAACCTGTATAATGGTGACTGATTTCTCTCTTCCATTTATTAATTTATAAAGATGATCAGGAGTTATGTCTCTTCTTAAAAGCTTCTTAACATAGCACTGTCAGCTGATAGACTAGTGACTTGATTTATGTCATTGATGGTCTCTTAAATTTTTTTACTTTAAGTGACTCTTTGTTTTTTCTAAATAAGAAATAAACGACTGCATTTCCGCTTTTTCATTTGTAACTGCAGTTTGCCTGTAGTCTCACTCACTTTATGCATGAAGCTAAACAGACCACTGTTAATTTAGGCCAGTTGCTTAACATATCAAAATATCAAAATAAGTAGCATTCCTTTAATTTCCTACAGCACCCTTGAGGGATAATTCATTTTCAAAACAATAGAATAATATTTTTTTAATAACAGAAACTCTCTAAGCAGGAAAATGTCTTGAATAAAAAATTGTGTATATTTTAAGTAGTAAAAGTGCTTCCATTTACTTGTAGAGCAGTGGTAAAAGGTTGAAAATAGGGAGTTGCTCATACAGTGCTGTGAGAACATCAGATTAGAGGTAGTAAAATTACCTCCCACATAAATATGAATTTAAATACTTGATATTTTGCAAGGTTACATTTACATTACTTCAGGAAATCTAAGGCAGAGAGAAAATCTAACCACCACTGACTCCAAGAAGTGCACTGAAGCCTGTCCTTACAGTGTTTGAGCACAAAATTCCCACTGATACCATGCAGAAAACTGAATAAGTGAAACTAAGCTGATCCTGCCATAACCATTCTGGTTGCTAGGGGAGCAAGCATGAAAAAGAATGAAGCCAGTCAAGTTTGGATATGCATTACACCTGCATTTCTTTAACGAGAGTTGGTGGAAGGTGTGCACCCTAAGGCCCCAATCCTGCAAACTCTTACATGTGTGTTAATTTCACATGTATGATTCATCCCTTTTGAAGTTGATTCACTTTTAATAAGTGTCTGCTAGGTGAGGACCTGGGATGATAGGTACTGTACAGAACCTGGATTCCTGTGAATCCAGAGCCCTCATAAACTGGTAGGAGTACCTGGAACTCAAACTTTCCTCATAGTGCTGAATGTTGAAGACTGCACCAAATAAGATATTCTGATATTAATAGATTAAAATATTAGTATACACGCGAGTTTTAATGTCCAGCGTTATCAACAATGGAACTAGCAGGTATGAGACACTAGAAACACCTTTTGTCTATTTCTTCTTCAGAGAGGGATGAACAACTGATACTACTAAGAAGCTATCTCAAGTAACATATGCAGAATAACAATGTTTCTACAGCCTGTCTCTGACCAAGAGCCGTGGTTTGGTGGCGGAACACAGTAGGAAAAGGGAGGGTTAGGAACAGCTCACAGATGGGGTTAAAATGAGCATGGAGCTGTGCAAGCCAGGGCTGACAAGAGGATATTGCCATCCCTCTGCACCGTGAGCTTTGGCTGTCCAGCAGTTCTTTTGTTTTTCGTTTTGTGCTGTCACTCTAGAAGAGGAATTGCATTTGAGCCATTCCCAAGAAGTTCGTGTCTCATGACATCACCTGAACTTCAGATCAGTTCAACTGTGACCCTTGTGAGGCTTTTGTAAAGCCACAGGAGACAAGCACTTAAAGAAACAATTTCTAAAGACAAATACATCTCATGTGCCCAAGACATAACAGTATCAGAAAATTCACAGCCAGCCTCTTGAGATACAAATAATACCCTTGTGGTAGGTACAAGACAGCAGAAGTGGTGCTCTGGAGAAGGCTTAAGTTTGTTCAGAATGTAGATAGCGTTGGGGTGCAAGTAGGAACAAGCTGCAGTGCCTTGCCTCCCGCATAGTTTTCATGTTGAGTGGTGGGAATGTCAGAGGTGGTCTGTTTGCTTCCTTGGACAGATCTGCACTTCACAGCTACAGTACTAAATCTGACATTTTTTGCATTACTATTTGCCCCTACTCTTCCTCTCCCTTGCCCTGTCTTTAACAAGCAGTAGTGCACAAGCACTTCTTTCCACTTCACCAAGAAATGTGACTTTGAGTGACGCATCAGGACATTGTACTTCTGTTTAGAAATGTTTTATTGTAAGCATTTAATGTAAACACTATCAGTTACAATGCCTACAAATTTAATTTATTTCAAGCCACTTTTTTTTTCCTTGTTTAAATTTGCTGTATTAAATGAGCAGGGTAAATGATCCCAAATCTGTCTGTACCAAATATTTACAGGGTCCCACTCAGAGCAGTAATGGCTGTGTGGTGTCAGTGGGATGTGAAGGGCTTTCTAGAGAGATTCTTCCTACCAGTAAGGAGTAAATAGTTACAAAAGGAAGAGAAAATGTCTTTTTGCTGGTATCTAGAGATACAGACCTCGTAGGTGGAGCACATTGAGGGAAGATACCACACAACATTACAGCATGCTTAGCAGCCTTTTATCTTCTAGTGCTGTCCTATAGCAAAGCTTTTGTTTTAAAAAATGCTCATTTCATGCTGAGATTTCCTCTATAAGGTGGGAGATAAGGAACACTCCAGGGCAGTCCTTGGAGAGTAAACAGACACTCCCCATGTTCTTTTCGGTGCCCAATGAGAGCCTGAGTGAAGAGACATGTTCTACTTTAATCTATTTCAGGAAAAAAATCATTTCAGCTAATTACTGTTTGGATTAAGACTTAAAACTAAGAAATTCATGCATGTAGAATTCATGCTTCACCATGGATTGGAAAGTAGGAGACCATGCCATTATTTGCTGGCTCAAGGAGATGCTTGTGGATGACAAGCCATGTCGTAAGGGACCCACCTGAGAAAATATTTTAGATAAGTGAACAAACTTGAGGCATGTGCTGTCCCAGCAATGCTTTGCTGTGAAGCAAAGGAAGATCTTTTTCTTCAGCTGTCAATTGGAACAAAGTGCAACTTAAAAAAAAAAAATCTCTCTATTAGGGTCAATAACCTGTGTTATGATGATTCCTATAGGACATGTATAGTTCTTTGGTTAGTTTAGACACTAAAGATCTTATATGAAAATAAGTAGCATTCCTTTAATTTCTTACCACACCCTCAAGGGATAATTCATTTTCAAGCTTACATAGGCTTTATGTGGATAACTGTAAAGTAACTTCTGATTGAAGATGGAATTTCCTAAAAACAGGCAGAGAGATTAGATAAGTAGTTTAGTCCAATTCAAAAATGGAAAGGCCAATGGCTACCACCAAGTGATTAAGCAGAAAGTCTATATTTTAATTTTTAATTACTACAGATGATCTTTTAGTTGGAAAATCTTATGTATTTCCTATTAAATGATAAGCCTACCTCCTTGTTTTGAAGTGTTATATTATAGCAACTTAGTTAAAATAGGATCTATGAAACTCTTCCTGATCTATTGGGTCATCATGCTCTTTCTGCAGAAAAAAACCCTGTGTTTTGATTTGTAATCTAGATCAGTTGTTTAACAGAGGAGCATTCTGTCATCTCCTTTTCAAACCTAGTTCTAAACTTCCACTAGGTTAGTTATGAAAAATGTATTTTGCAGATTTTTTACTTCTCATGTTATTTTCTACCAACAGCAGTACCTTTAGAGAGCAACCTTTGCACGGAATTTCTTAGTCTGACTAAGGTGTAGGTCTTGGCTGGTAGTGCCATTTGTCCCTTTATCTCATTTGTCCCTTTATCTCAAAGGAAAGGACAAGGAAGACCTCCTAAAGTCTCCAGGTAGAAATCAATAATAAAGATATTGGGAGGAAGAATTTAGGAAAAGATGTGCTTTTGACAGAGGTTCACAAGAATACTTACCATCATTTTGAAATCCAATTAGCTTCTCCATTAGCATAAAGATTCATTGCTTCTCTGCAAGACACAATGTTTTATTTAAGACTGATCTATATGGGTATTGTAGTCTTTAAAATAAAGGAATGATGCTATGTAATAAATATTCTCCCAGTTTGCATGTATTTCAGTTACTAATATTTCTACTGTTGAATTAAACTAGAATTAAGGTTAAGATCCTAAGAATTCTTGGAAGAGAAGGGTATGCATCCCTTTCCTTTTTAGAGTTGAACTTAACACTTCCTTGAACTTAGTGTGTGAATGAGTTTTTGAGCGGGAGGAAAGCTCTGTTTACTGCATCTGTCACCTTGGAAAAGATTCATTGGTTCTGTGATTGTGGAAAAGAGAATGTGAGAACTTTCACTGACTGTTGGTGTATATGACAGTGTTGGATTCAGGGGGAAAAAAAGCCACTCCAAGTCAAGTCACTTTCTCATTTTTTTCTATTTCTCTCATAAAGGCACATACCAGTCATTAACTTGTTACGAGAAACAGGAGCACACCTTTCAAGCCATGACTTGGAGGATATTGGAACAATACTCTGCAGGTAAATGTGATATATGAGTGCTATGCCCTAAAATGGGTGTGGAGTGGGATGGCTTTTCAGAGGAGACTCGAAAATGGAGCACTTTCAATAAACAGTTGAGTCCCTGGCACATGAGGGGACTCTTTCTGTGATAGATGAATAATAAGGCAACAAGTGAAGTGATGAAATTAAGAATCAACTCTGTTTCAAAGAGCCAATAACTCAGAGAGTTCCAAAGGAGAGAGGACTGTGAGGATAAGTGAGCTGGAAGTCAATAAATACCCCATGTCCCCCCAAAGTCTCTTGTTGAGGAATGGTGAAAAGAAGCTGTTCAAGGTGTGATTTTGTAACATCTGTCTTTAAAAATAAAGCTGCACAAAATGTATCATTTTTATTGCCTTAAAGTCCACTTTTCACTTATATTGGAATGGCTTCTATTCCAATTAGTATGTAGTATTGTTCTTAAAAATAAGTAAATTAAATAGACAAATAGGTTTAACCCCTAAACTTGTGAACTGCTGCTCACCATCAATATATTTAATTTTAAGAGGATATAATTCTGGAATTAAGGAACACTGTCTGGAGTGCTTCCATTGTCATAACATTCTCAGAGGAGACAGGGTAATAAGGCTTTTACCATGGAGTCACTTCCCAGAGCACTGCAAGTGATAGGATAGAACTAAACCCTTGCTTTGTGCAGTTTGCCTCTGCCAAAAGCTTTGGGGAATGACATTCCCCTGCAAATAAACTGGGCCCCTTGCTTAGTCCTGGTGGCATGTGCAGAACCAGTTTGGCTAGCTGACCTGGCAGTAATATGTCCAAAACAAACAAACAAAGCAAAAAAACCCCAAAAACCAACCTTAAAAAAACCCCCAAAACCAAAACAAAACAAAAAAAAAAAAAAAAGAAAAACAAAAAACCAACCAACCAACCAAAAAAACCCCCACCCAGAACCCAAGAAGAGGAAAAGGGTTCTTCACACAAAATTACAAAATGGGGTTCTCATGCAGTTTGTTACAGCTTTTTAGAGATCATTGTGCACCTGGATCTGTGTGGCAGGAGCAAAGCCAGGCAGTGGTCAGTGACTGAAGTGCTGTTCCTTCCCTGCTCGTGTAGAGCTGAAGCTCTTCATTTGCTCTGCTGTTTTAGAGGGCCTGGCATACTCATTTCTAACAAAGTGGACTTTTCCCATAGAGTGTTATTCAGCTACCTATGAGTTACTAAATCTGAGGTGCTGGTGTTTGTCCTCTTGCCAAAATGTCTCTGGTACTTCTACAGTGTCCTCAGATGACCTTACTGATACACTCACTTTTCCAGCATGCTCTGGCTCACTTTGTCTGCTCTCTTGTTTTAAGCCCCCTCTTTGCAGGCACTGCACCTTCATGACAGTCAACATGGCCACGTGGTCAAGCTGCATATAGAACCAGCTGTTTATAACATCTCCCCTCTGTCTAATTTGAACTATTTTCCTACATTTCTTCTATCTTTTGCCTTAAGCTGAAATTTCTACCGGTCTGAATTTGTCACCAAGACAGTATGTCAAGTTTTTGGGGTTTAGAAGGATGAAGCTGTTTGCTTTCTGATAAGCTCTGTGTTTCTGCACTTAGCAAACTTAACTTTTTCCCCCATGCAGTTCTCTCTGAGTTAAACTATAAGCATGTTTTCCCTCTTTGCTACCTACCAATCCTCAAACAGACTGTTACGAAAGACCATGAACAGTGATTTTTGTGTTCTAATAGTCTGCTCAGCCTCCTTCTGTTTCGACTAATGATCTTAAAATAGAATGGAATAGTTCACTTGGAAGATTATGGAGCTAAAATAAAAATAAATGTGTTCATTTGGCATTGGTGATGTTTGAGAGGGAAAGGAGTACCAGCCAGAACTGAGGGTTGGACAAGTATCAGTGGGAACTCTTGTGTAGGAAGTGGAGATGCACATAGTTATTAAATCTTTCATGGTTTCATTTGCTGATGTCTTTTTTAAAGTGAGAGGTGTTAGTCTGGTTTTAGAATCACTTTGTTGATGTTTGGTATCTGGTTCATGGCTTTATTTCGAAATGAGATCTCAGTGTTAGTAATCTGTTAAAAATGTCAGAATATCTTCTCATATTGCAGTAGTATTGTCATCTGTCTGAAAAACCAAACCATGGTGAGATAAATTGGGACACTCAAGACTTATTCTGAAAGCTTCTGGACTTCTGGAATTGGTAAACAGTTGATTTGTGTTTGTTTTGTAAAAGGAAAAAAGCGTGTGTAGAATTGAGGTACTTCAGGTCTGTACTTCACAAAATTAAACAGAGGCATAAAGCCAAATCAGCTTCCTCATATTCTTAAATTTCATAAAATGCTATGATATGGTATGATATATACAAGGATGCAGCCTTTCAAAATCACCACCTTTCAGAATAAGATGCCTCTTCAATTTAACATAAAGAGAGGGGGTAGGGCTGGGGGAGGAAGGGTAAATATGCCTCTGGAGGAATAAGGACCAAGCTTCTACTGCTTGCTGTCTTTCAAAGAAGTCTGTCTGAGCTGAGAGACATGTGGAGACACAAGCTAAGACCAGCACTCCCAAATGTGTTGAGGACAGAGCAATCCATGCCTTGTGCTGGACTGCTGGAATTTTTTTTTTCTTTGGATCTTCATCTTAAAAAATAATAAGAAAAATTTTTTTTCCTCTTTTGTCAGGGTGATGACACACCTGAAAAAAAAAGAAAGTCTGTCCTGATTATTTTATATAGAAGTAGAAAAAGGAGAATTGCTGATAAAGTACAGCTTTGTGTTCCAGGGAAAGATGAAATCCTAATAAGTGAAGAGGCAGGAGGGAACCTCAAGGTGTCATTTCATTGTACTTTTTACTTCCCAAATCTACAACTGCACTGGCTCTTGTGGTAAACCCTCTGAGATCTGACAAGCTTCACTCCTGGTCCCCTGGCAGTAACAGAGCACTCCTTAAATTGCAGCTTGATGCTGGTATAATTGGAGGAATAGAGAGCGCTGTCACAATTCTCAATATCTTAGCTCTGCCATCATCATGGCTACATTAGCCCTGCTGAAACTGTGAACTGGATACATAATAATTTTCTGAATGCAAGAGTACTGATAGGCAGGATGCCTGGGATTATCAATTGTCAAAGGTATCAGTCAGTTTAGTAAACTATGGTAGATAGTTCTTTATCAACAAAGCAGGTTCTAAACATCCTGGTATATTGAAGATATCTTTATTCCATTTCATTATATAATAGTGATGGACTTGCTGCTTAGAGGTTGCACTTGTAGTTAGCATTGCTGGCATAAATACCTTTGAGACAAATACAGAGCCAGGGTTCCTATAGTGTAAATTGAGAAGTCCTCTGTATATATTTTAGTATATGAAGTACACTTACTGTGTGTAAAGGAAATCCAAATGTGTATGGCTTGACTATGGTAATCTGGATTTGGAGAAAATGTTTTGTGGTGCTCCTGATGATAATCAATCTAGTAAATAGTAGGTATCTTCTGTTTAGACTGGTATCTAATTTTTCTCACAACCTACATCATCCTTTGTTCTCTGGTCACAGTCCCCACAGAATAAGGTTCTCAGTTGATCAGTAAATGGCTGCTGCAAAATTGAAGATACTTCTGTGTAGTTGGATTGCTCTGATTTCACAGGAGATCATGGTTTTGACCTCTGCGGTGAGAGTTAAATTGCTCTTTCAGAATAAGTGCTGTTAATAGGCAGTTAATTTTTCAGTAAGTGCAGCCATCCTTGTTTGTTGCTTGCAGAGATGTAGCTGTGGTGCCCTGGCAGGTAATATTTCTGAAAGTCTTTGTCCAAAGCGGTTTCTGCTTTGCACATGGCTGAACGATGCAATTTGGTTGGCAAATACAATGTGCTCTCCTGTCCAGTGTTGGTGATACTCTCATAACTCTCTAGGTAGGCTTCTTGTTTCTTCCTTAGCCTGTGACCTTACAGTGTTAACAGCAACAGACTAGTCTTTGTAAATAAATATAATTCATGTGTTCCAGAAGTGGCTGCTAAGCGATTTCTTCGCTTTACTAATGCTTACACTTTTTCTTGACTAATGCTCGCCTCTTTCCTGTTTCCAGTTTCCTTACTAACCTCCCACTGAGCTGCCTGTTGGACCTCCTTTGCTTTCCTCTGTTTCCTTATTGCTTCTGAGAGGCCTTTTCTTTTGTGATGGCAGTTCTCAGTAATGATTTATTGATCTTTTCCTTCATGATGCCAGACTGCAGCACTGTTAAACCTCTTAGTACCCCACTACCACTTCCCTGTCCCCCAAAGGCCTCAGCCATAGGTCACCTAGGGATTGCATGGAGGAACACAGAGACTGTTTACTTTCCCTTTTCGTGCCCAACCTCTGGGACTGCTGCAATTAGAGGCATCCACTCCCCTGAAAACATATTTTCAGGTACTTAAGTGATTTAATTAACAACAGAAGTAGTTTCAACCCAGTAGAGAAGTGAATGTTGCAGCTCTGCTTTCATGGTTTCTTCCATGACTGTCCCTTGCATCTTGAGCCTTCTCCACTCTTCACCATGTCTGCCTGGCTTGGTCATCACTCCCAAGAGCTCATCACCATCTCCATCCCTGTTACCAGCACAGTGCTTGTCACCCACAACAAGCTCTGGTTAAGGCAGCAAACTCTGAACTTAATAATGCCGGGGAGGTTTCCCCTCTCCCAATGAGATTCAACCTCACTTGATGATTACCAGCAGGGTTCTGCTGAAACAATCTGCAAGCTCATGGCAAACTCAGGTCTGAAGCTTTACAGATGCTGGTATCCTGAAAAGACTGAAGGTCATCCTCCTAACCTTCCCATCAGTTCAGCCTGTCTTCAGGCTTGGTACAGACTGGCATGACTTTGCATATGTACAGACTATTAGCCCTTTTACCAAAATGAGAGTTAAAAATAAAGTTGAAGTATTGTGGATAGGAATGCACAGCAGCAGATGTGCAACGAAATAACCCAGTATGCATTCCTCTGAAAACTTTAACTTATTCGTGTATGATTCATTCTGATCCTTTCTATTGCTTGTTATATGTGGCAGGCAGAGGTAATTTTTGAAAAGCTTTTTTCTTTTTTTTGTTTGCTGCCCATTTAAATCCTACAAATTGTTTTGTGAAACTCAAAATATACCTGTGTTACTGTCCAAATAATATCACATAAATGTACTTAATGTCATAACTACTGAGAGCAAACTTGTGAAGGGGGTTTCTTAGGAGTTTTAAGTAAATCCTGTGGATTGCTGGCACATGTGCTTGTGCTCTCACTCAGCTGCACCTTGATTTAGCCATTTCCCTCCCCCCAACTCATTCCATGAGATAAATATTATGTTGTGAAATATGAAACTGCGTGACTTTTTTTTCCCCTTTGGTCATAGTCACACCCACTATGTGAAACTAGCCTGTTGTAAGTACTTATAGCACAGCCCTAATAATTTAAGGAACTGATTCATCAAGCTGTGTTGCTTGCTCAGCTATTCAAAGCTGTTGTAATAGTGTTCCTTACCTCTCTACCCTGGCATCCATGTTGAGCCTGGTTTAGCCTTCACCTGCTGTGCTCATTGAGAGGACCCAGGAGCTCACTGAAATTAGCAGAAAGATTTACAACCAATATTAATTATTCTTTTTCCAGCCTTACAGCTAAAGGCGATGTGGATGGGCTGTATGCCTGGTACCTGGCTGGTGCAGACCTGGACCAAACTGGTTATGATGGCAGGAATCCTCTCCAAGTAGTAAGTGTCCATACAGCTGTGCTCCCTTGAAGTGCTAGCTGAGTAATAACACGTGCTCTTGGATAATACTAATCTGGGAAAAATATACGCTGGGCTATAAACTGGATTAGAATTTGTTACAAAGTCAAATCTGGTGCTGTTGTGAAGTAATAAATAGTTGGAACAAGAATTTTCTCAACTATGTCAGAGGAATTAAAATTTAAATTGGATTTTAATTATTTTGTGGTAACATAGTCTTAATTCTCACAAGTGAGTATTTGCATGTCCTGGTGCACAGGATGACAGGATTTAATCATGTTTCTACTTACAGGCAGAGGCTACAGGACAGAAGGAGGTTCTTGACTTCCTTAGACAAAGGCAATAGGAAAGGTAAGATTTTGTTCTCAAGTGCTGGAGTTCTGAAATGTATCATCAGCACAAGTATGAAGAGGGATCTTGTATTTAAGCCCTAGTACACCATGGGACATCTGGGTTCATCTGCTGCCCCTGTCTTGGTTTCTGATTTGACTCTGAATACTTAAATCCTTCCTTGTAGAGTGGGGCTAATGTTTATTGTTGTTTCTGCTTAAACCTGGAAATGCTTCTTTGTGCATTCCACAGTGTAGTTCTGAACTTGGTTGGGAATGTAAAAGCTACTAAAATAAAACCACTGAGGGCAACAATGTGATGTTCCATCAGCCTGTTGCAATAAAAGGCTCCTCTGTCTTGCCTGCATTGGAGAGGAAATGCCTTTTATCAGGCATGTTGGCCAGGCCCAGCTCTCAGGGTGCCCTGCCCCAGCACAGGAGCGTTCCCTTCCCCATTACAGCTGCACGGCCACCACTGCCATTCAGGAGCAGCCACTGTGCCCCCTGCAGCATTTTCAACTGCCCTCTCCTTCTGGCTTTCAGTGGAGCACCCTAAACCAGACAATCTCCTAGTGTAACATTGTCAACCACATGGGAAACGTGTGCCAGATTTGTCAGACACCAGAGCTAGTTGTACTCCACTCATGGGCTGCAGAAAGCTCTGTCACAGAGAGCTGTGCCCAGGGGCTGCTCCTGCTCTGCCACAGGACAGGGCAGTGCCATGGCCTCCCTCTTCCTCAGGCTGCAGAGACAGATGCCCAGTTGTGCCCGACATGAATCCCTTTTGTGCTGCCATCATCCAGTGTTTCCCTGGCCCTGTGTGTGTGCCTCGTATTCAGAGCATCAGATCTGAAGTGTCTCTATACAGGGAACTTGTTGGGGCGTTTGACCTACTCCAGTGCTGTGCTGTAACTGGAAGCATTTAAAACACTCACCTTTCATTTCTCAGAGCTCCTTTCTGATGCAATGTATTTTTTATTTAGATTTCTCCCATATATTGGCAAGTCTACTCCCAATTTAAATATTGGGAGGAGATTATCTCCTTTATTTATTAAAATTAGCACAAAATATAATTAAAGGTTTTGCTGCATCGATGGTTATCTGGCCACTTCTATGTCCCATTTGAGAGATATTAGTGGGGACTGCAACTGGAATTTTTGATTTTCTCCATACTTCACTTTACTTCATTATATTAATGAAGGATACAATCAGGCAGATTTCTTTGCTTTCCTTTAAAGTTTTGAGGTTTTCTTTGGTTTTACCCAATATAGAAGGATTAGATACAATCACAATCTTGAGCATTTAAATGAAAGTTTTCCAGTAGTCAGGATGGCAATGCTAAAATACCTCTAGAATATGAGTTAGGCTGCAAAGGGATTTCCATTTTCATTGAAATAGGTCTGCAAAAATCCCTTCTCTTTTGTAAGTGAGGAGTGAATGTGTTAATCCTCAACTCCTCCATGGATCACCTCATAATTCCTTTGGACTGAGCCACCAGTAGTGTAGGCAATCTGAAGGAAGTCTTCAGCACTGCATGAGAACTGGCTTGGCAGGCTACAGGACAATCTGTTCTCGGGCAGGCTTTGGATATTGCCCATTCTAAACATCCATCCTCTCTTTCTCCAGGGGCTGTAGAAGATGGTCACTCCTCATCAGAAATACCAGCTTGAAGCATTAATGGTGCTAAGCTGTTATGGGAGGAAAAGAACAATGGTAGCGCTGCCTGGGACATACAGGAAAGCTACAGCTTAGAAAGATTCTTTATTTAGGATCATACTGATTGTCTAAAAATCATTTGCTGCCTTTATTTTTTAATCACATTTCTGGAAAGAAAATCTTTTAAGCAAGTGAGGCCGGAATGCAAGGCTGTTCCTGTTACAAGTTCTGATTTTAAAGAGGTTTTTTGAATGTTCTTACGTTAAACCACTGAGGACAGTATTGCAAGCATAGCAAATGGAAATGCTGTGGTGAATTCATACCAAGGAAAAACAGTGGATTGTGCATTTCTGGGATTCAACTAATAAAATCTCTGAGGAACAATGTTGATTTCGCTTTGTCTGTTTTTTTGCAATGACTTTTATCACTCCAGCTGCAATTACAGCAATTGCGAGTGTCAGTGCAAACAATTGAATCAGTCATGGGCATCTGCCTGCAGTTGTGTACTAATCTTCACCAATGTGTCACTATAAACCCTCACTTGAAATGAGTAGGAGGCAGATGCCATAAAGCATGTTTGTGGGACTGCCTGAGTGAATTGATTGTTTTGTTTCTAATAGCATCTTTCCCACATCCTGACCGGAATATAATCAAGATTGCTACATGCTGGACACATAATTCTTTGGACTGTAAATGGGATCTCAGTATTAACAGACCCCAAGTTTAAAGTCCCAACACTTTCAGACTAAATAAAGAAGACGATATGTACAGCTGTGTCGGCCCTAGCATATGTAAACATAGAGAATACTTCAGGCAAATGCATATATTGGAGATGGCAGCTTTTAATTTCACCTACAGCTTCTGCAGTAATCTGTGTGGATTTTCTATCTGCTACATCTGAAGGGAATCTTTGAAGTGCAGATAGTTTTTTCTTTTTCCTCTTTATACTACTCAACCTTCCCGCAGCTATTCTTATCATGGAGAAAAGCTGCAAGGACTACTTGCTGAGCCTGCTAGTATTAAAAATTTCCCAAGGTATACTGCATGTCAGATCACACCAAAGCAAGGGAACTGTGCATGCAGTCCGAGAAAATGCTGTATATACTCAAATTAAAAAAAAAACCCCAAACATAAAAATACTTGATTAATGTGAAGAGTAGTGCACATCTTTGCTATGGTCGCAAAAACTAAGCTGTCTCATTAAATAATTGGTATTACATAGCAATGAACATGCTTTAGATTGAATAAAATGAATACAGAATTAAATAAATGAGATCTAACATCAAAAATCACCATCAAATTTTTCATATTTTGGTGTCTTATCTGTAAATACATAAAGTTGATGATGTATGGAGCAAAGTAATGTTTGTGAAAATTTTTATGATCAGAAGTAAAATCATGCACAGACTCTTCTTCCTGTGGTGTTCAGAACTATTATCTTGCCTCATCAATAGTCTAAGTGTTGATGCACTGAACCAGGCAATCCCTTGATAAACTTCTCCACAAGTGACTTTTTTGGCATTAGAATATTTTCTATTTTTTAATTATTCTCAGATGCCATCATTTGTTCACAACAGCATCCATTCTTTACCTCTGTACCAAAATGACTGACTGCAGGATAGACAGAAGCATCAGTATTTTCTTCATACTTTTCAATAAAGGCCCATCTGATCTACAGAAAACTTTCTAAACAGTAACATATTTCTAAAATATCCATCTATAGTACAAAAAAACTTTTTCTTTTGAAAAATTCTGGTGTGAACTACTGAAATAATAGGTCTCAACAGTAAAACTGAAGGACAGGGAAGAAAACAGCCAACCAATTTGGTCCTGCATATAAGCCAGGTAAAGACATTAAGTACAACATTTTGAGATGTGATCCAGTAAGAAGACTTTTAGTTAGAAGCTCATAAAGCAAAAATGAAATTGTTTGGTTCATGTTTTAATTAAGAATAAAGCAGTATTAGCTACTTTCTTACAAATCTTTCCAGAAATATATATCCTGTTAATATGTCATCTTGCCTAAGAGCGTTCTGCAACTTTGTAGAAAATTTGTGATTTGTATTATAAATAAACCAGTGTGTTTTAATGGCAGACATATGAAGCAAATTTAATGTTTATCTGAGAAAGAACTGGATCTCTTTTATATATTTCAGAATTTCATTCAGGAACTGTTAACAATCTACAAGTGTTAAGAGAAACTCAACATAACTTAAATGTATAGGGTGCTGAAGCAAGAATCACCCAACCCAGGCCAGGAACTTCAGCTCTTCACTCAATGTTGGAGATTAACTTCAGTAACACTTTGGAGATCCTGTGTTGTCTTGTTCGTCTACTACACCCTTTGCTTCGTGCTGGTGATTTAATAATCATAATTATACTCTCTGTGATAACTCCCAGTCTTATGTTGGATCTATTTGTGTGTAGTAACCATTAAGTTTTGCATAGTTATTGCTCAAAAGTAAAATCTAAATATTAGTAAGGAATAAAATTGTTCCTATTTGTTTCTACCTATATGTTTCAGTTACAGCAGTGTCTTTCAATAGTTAAAGTATGGTAGACATCCCAGAGGCAGCTTAGTTTTTTTAAACATCCTAACTTTTCTCCTTCAGACCATTCCTGAAAAGATCCAATACACTTTTCTTTTTATCCAGCAATCTTCTGCTCAGTAAAGAGTTGCAGATTAAGCAGCCATACAGGGCTATGGATATTGCAAACACACTCATTCCATTGCCAGAACTAACTGTGGGTCCATTTCATAACTCCTCAAACAGCTTTAGCTCCAGACACCCATGATGTGCACACTCCCTTCCATAGCTACATACAGCTGCAGTTTGAGAGATCCAGCACTGTGAAGATCATCTGCAGATCTGTGCTTGGTATTTTACACACAGTACACATTGAAATGGCATGGTGGAAGCTAGATAAATTTACTTTTGGGTTTTGGGTTGGGTTTCGTTTTGGTGGATTTTTTTTTTTTTTGTGCAGAAAAGGTTGTGATATTATTTACTATCAGTTTTTAATTGGAATATAACATGGCATTTTAGTTTCTGCTAGTAAATGGCAGTGGCTCTCATTCTTTTCCAGCCTCAGTGTAATAACGCAAGTGGTCAGGCTGAGTTTTCCTTGCCCTGCAGAATCACCACTGGGTCAAATGCCACATTAGGAAACTGCACAGGCTCCCAACCTGTACCTGCGTGAGTGTCAGAAAGGCTCCTGAGGGTCTGGACCATCCTTTGTACAAAGTACCAGCAGTGACTGTAGAACAGCATAAAGGCATAATCAACAATGTGACACTTGAAACTGCTGCACAAATGCTGGGCTTATTTCCAGTGTTGAATGTTTTAAGTTGCAGTGACGTTCTGGAAATGAATGCTGGTGCTGGAACTTCTGCTGCCTCTCCACAGAGGAGACGCTATGAATGCCTCCTCTAAAAGTCAAACATTACATCAATTCTACAGCTTTCTTCACTTGAAAGACAACACCCAGCTTCCACTTTGTTTCTTTTTCCTAATGATCCAGCTAATACTGCCAAGGGATAGGGACTACTTGGCCTATGTCAGCACTTCTCTTAACACTGCAGAAGGCAGAGATTTGCACAACTAACATGTCCAAGTTCCTGTCTGATTTGAGCTACAGCTTTTCTTTCCTGAATGCAACCACTTTCTTTTCTACTGATGGCTGAAAATAAGTTTTTGTTTGGAGATTTTCTTATAAAACTTTTGTCATGGACGGGCACTCTTAATTATTTGAAAAATCAGCATGTGCTTGCTCTCCTATTGAATGTTGACATTGTAAACTGTTGACATCTGACAAGGTTGGCTGACCCCCGGATGGATTGACTGCCTGATCAGTACTTGCTGAATTAAATCATGTTCAGCAAGGCTTAAGTACCTCCAGTTTTGCACGTTTTAACTTAGAATTACTATACTGCAGCATGTCTCAGTTGTCTCATACAAGGATTTTGGCGTTCAGCAGTGAGTGATAATGAAATCTCTCATCTGGAACTAAACCCCTCCTTGAATCAGTGTCTTTATTTGCAGTCTTCTGAAGAGTGTGATCAACTTTCTTCCAAAAGGATTGTGATCTAGATGGAAGATTCCTTCATTTTAAAGGCTTGTTCAAGTAGTGAGATGAGTAGGGAGGGAAGTGTGTCTCTGGTGCCAAGAAGACAAAGTGAGCCCAGTTCCACTTACACAAAGCACTAAGGGACTCAAAGTGATCAAATGCAGCCATGGGGGTAACCCCCTTCTCCAGGTTCATCCCTCTGCAGGACCTATTACAGCAGTTAAGAAACAAAATCCTTTTAGTTACCAGCAATTTGCTAGATCATTGAGATAAACCTGAAGTAATTGCATAGTGGGTGAAAACAAGAAATTTATAAAGGACTGATCAAATGTGCACAGCATATATTATCAGAAGCACAGCTGATATGTTTGTGTCTCTTCCAAGTGGACTCTATCAGCAGTATAATCATCTTCTAGACTAGTAAGACTAGTCTTCCCATGATTCTTTAACAATGTTTTATGACACAGTGGTGTTTGATTGCATGTTTCCAACAGCATTTTAATTTAAGTGACTCTTTTAGAAAAGCTACTAATGTAGAAAGCTTATAAGATATGTAAAGTACTCTACTAAACCATACAAATGAATCTGTGGGACTCAAATGTTGCCATCTTAGATAGTCCATGAGTCAGAATAAAATCTCGTACTACCAGATTTATTATTTTGCAAAGTGTCTATCTGAAAATTACTTTAGAGACTTCATTATACATACATTTGTTTACCTGTGATCAGCTGAATGGGAAGAGGCAGAAGCCTGTGTCTCAAAAGGGTAGCTGAGAGGAATCCTAAATCATGGCAGCAAAATGTCTAGTGTGAACCACACTAAAAGCACTACTCAACGTGGCTCCATTTGGGAAGAGTCGATTCAAATCTCAGGGTCAAAAGATTTGGTCGTTGATGTCCAAATCTGCCCTGGATTACCAGGAGGTTATAACAAGTGTGGCCCACGCTCCTCGCAGGCTGGCAGGGCAGAAGCTGTGCCCCTTTCCCCCTCAGCCTGCCCTGCCAGGGCTCTCCTGTTGGGACACGCTCAGCCGGTGCATATCTTGTGTACTCCCACTGGCGTTTTGAGCTTCACACCAGCACCTCCCTCCCACTCCAGGATGCTGCACATCACAGGGAATCCATGGGAAGGTGCCAACCAACAACATCCTGCAGCTTTGCTCCGCAGCCTCCTCCATACACAGGCCCTGCCAGGCCTCAGCACTGTGCGACCTGATGCGTGGCACGTTGCACAACGAGGCAGGAAAAGGCTGAGATATCATTCCCTGTCTTGCAGCAGCAGTAAATACCACAGCAATAAATAACCACTCTCTCAAGCCACATTATTCCTTCACATCTCCTCAGCTTCCACATGGGATCAGAAGAATGGTGGCCAGGGGAGATATTGCCTGGCCAAAGCTGCCTGCTAAGTTTCCTCTGCAGCACTTCTGAGTACAGATAAGCCTCATTATTACATGTTTATGTGCATAATTAATGTGTTTCTCCTCTAGTGCCACTGTTGTAGATCCCATTAGGCTCTTGTGCTTGGTGTTTGACAGTCCCAAATCCTGGTTTTAAGGGCTTAAAAGTGAAATTAGATGAGACTCCACACAGCAAAAGGTGCTACGAAAGGGGCAAGAGATAACAATTATGTTTGTTTACACCAGCTGATTATTTCTACATGAAATGATTAATTATTAGCATAGAAGGGAAATGACAATCCTGGCAATTTAGTAGAAAGAAAAGAATTCAGTAGAAAGAAGGGTAAGAAAAAAGGAATCTTAATGACAATCATTTGCTGAGAGATATGAAGTTATCACAATTAGAACAGACAATTAAGTTGTCAATTAATCCTGTCACATCCAAGAAGCTGCTGTGCTGGGGAGATTCTCTGATGCTGATTGTCTGTACATGAATAATCACACTTGCATCTTCCAGGGGGTGTGGCTTCCTTCCCGAGAATGTTTTGCTGTGGATCTTCGTGACCAGGGCCCAGTAAAGTTGGGATTTCAATGCATCAAATTCTTTCAGTGGCACATTTGAATTTCTTACTCCAACTGAAGGGTCAGATTGGGATGACATGACTCCAGCACCCTTGAGGCATCCAGCAAAGATCTTTGTAGAGCTCCAGGGCTTCAGGGCAAAGACAACTGGCCTATTATCTCTACTGTCTGACAAGAGTGTGATGTGAAATAAATCAGTTTATTTACTTGGACCACTTTGACCAAGATCTCTGCCCACAACTATGTCACTGTTCACCACTGTTGTTTAGAAACTTCTATATTCCAAGGACCAGAAATACGAGATGCTGCTAAAAATTACCATGCTACGTCAGTGCAAAGTCACACTCTGACTCTGTATGTTCAATAGCTTGAACCAGCAAAAGCCTAGGAAATCTTGATAGATGGTTAAATAATTAGTAATTACTTCCTTTCTCATGGTTTTATGGGACAGGACATGTAATCATGCCAACTCTGGAAAAACAGCTGGTTGGTGAATATGAAAAATCAAGTTGCTACAAGGTTTGTGATGGCTATCACAATTAAGCATTGCAATCAATTATAAAGTTATTGAAGCAGACTTAATGCATAGCAGCTAACCTTAAATATTAATTGCTCAGCTGAAATGCTCAGAAAAAATGAGAGATTTTACGTGTTAGCTTCCAGGGTTTAGCCTGAAACTTCATGGTAGAGTAAAAGGTGGCTGGCATTTAATGAAAGCCAGGTCTTTTTATGGTCTATAGAGTCAGGTATCTAGGAAGTGAGGCATTCAAAATTGGTCATGTCAGAATTGTGTTCACTGGCTATTTAATTTGAACTTTTATTACAACTTAAAAAAAAAAAAAAAGAGAGAGAGAGAGAGAGAGAAAGCAGAATTAATTGTGAAGAGATGAAAAAGTAACCATGAGACCATGCTTTCCTGAAATTTGAAATACCACAGGGAGAGCTGATTGCAAAAGAGGACTCAGTGGATTAATTTCTCATGCACACGTCTCTCTGTCCAGTTCTGGACTCTGCAGTACAAGGCAGAGAAGGAGCTACTGCAGAGGGTCCAGCAGTGGCCACATCAGAAGACTGGAACATCTCCTTTATGAGGAGACTGAGGAAGCTGGGCCTGTTTAGTCTAGAGAAAACTCAGAGGAGATCTCATTAACCCATACCAATGTCTCAAAGGTGGGTGTCAGAGGAAGGTGCCAGACTCTCTTCAGTGGTACCCAGCAACAGCAGCAAAGGCCATAAACTAAAACACGAAAAGTTTCACCTCAGTGTGAGGAAGAACTTCTTTATGTTGAAGGTGGCAGAGCACTGGAATGGCTGCCCAGAGAGGTCTCCCTATCTGGAGACATTCCAAACTCACCTGGATGTGTTCCTCTGTCACCTGCTCCAGGTGACCCTGCCTTGGTGAAGGGTTGGACTGGATCATCTCCAAATGCCCCTTCCAACCCTGACTATTCTGTGCTTATGTGATCTCCAGCTATCATCTCAACACATGGCTGGGGCTCTGGAACTTACAGTGGAAAGTCATGGCAAAGTAAAATCTACATCAGGGCTGCACAAAATACGTCCTTGTTGTTTGCAATGTGCTTTTCCTAATGTTTTTTAGGGCCAGAGTTGAAGCTTCTCCTTATTATCAGGATCTCAATGCAGGGATGGATGGATCTCCCAGGACACATCTGCTTGACAGCTCACACACCATCTCTGCAGGACAAGCATTGCTCTTCACACATTTTTCTTTTTGCAGCTGCTGATGCACAGGAAATTGTACCCACTGAACCGGCCTGGAAGGGTGCAAAGCCTTGAGGTCTCCTTGTTCTAGACTTGTTGTTAGAAGAACTGACGTGCTTAACAATTAAACTGAAAATTTGAAATAGAAACCAGAAAATTTGTAATCTGCTGCTTGCTATTGTGCTACTGAATACAGACAGAGCTTGACTTGAAAAATTCTCCCAAAAAGGGGAAAACTACATTAATTTGTATAATGTAATTTACACAATTAGCTTCTGGAATGAGCAAGACGTTAAGCCAGAACAAGGAGAATGGTGAAAAGCAGTATTACACATTAAATTGGTATGTAACCTCAGTAGTGCTCAGGGACATTGAACTGTATGCTTAGATAAGGCATTTGAGATACAAATATCTCTCCCACTAAATTGATTATTTTGGATTTAATCAAAATTTTGTGCACACAATAGTAGCATTTCAAATAAAATGTGAATTCTTGGCTTCGTAAGAAACTGCTAGCCATATTTTAATTTCCAGCACTTCTATATTAATCTACCATCTGAATAGCAAAACCACAATCTTTCTAAAAGTTCTTGGCTGGAAAAACATCCCACCTCATCCATTTATCTATAAATCACTTCATATTACTTAGGCAGTAATCTCAAAAGGCTTCCTATTTATATGAGGAAGCATTAGGCCATCTCTCAGGGTGTTTATTACTGCAAATCAAGTTAGTATCAAGCTATTATTATGCTTACATGTGACACATAGTGGGCTGCTGTATTGACAAATGAGTTTAAACCAACTCAAGTAAACATGAAGTTGCCCCATCACTGTGTGCTATGAACATATGGAATGCTGATTTTCCAGGGAGGTAGAAAATCCACTTACAGAGATTATTTATTTTTTTTTTCTGTTTACCAGACCCAAGAATACTAAAAGTACTCTACAGGACATGTCAGATTCTGAGATTTTTTAAAGAAACTTCCAGCCTAATTTTAGGTGAGCATTAATGAGCAAGAGTAGGGAAATAATGAGGAATATAAAAACTATAAGCAGAGAAATGGTAAGTTCCATGTCCATGCTTAGTTTGAGTGCTGGATTTAAGTCCAAAATTGTCAGATAAACCATGTCACACAAGGAATAGTTCTTTGGGTTGTCCTATGACCTTCCTTAATGTTACCTGTGGACTAAGGAACTACAAGGAAAGTATTGGGAGCTTTTGCCAAAGAAGTGTAGGGATATTGATTGGTAATAATGATAGCACCTTCCACTCATTTTTCATAACTCCATTTTTTCAAAGCAGAACCTCCCTGAAATATAATCCTCCCCTCATTACCAAGCATTCATGATCTTCCATATTCTGCCATGCAAACAGCACAGCCTTTTATGTCCTCCCACAACCTTACCCTTCATCTTCACTTCCTCCCAGACCAGCTCTTTGTCTCCTACAACCACCCCTGGCGTTATGTCTCCTTTTGTGCTGCCCTCTTTGTTTGACACCATCAGGTGACTGGTATTTGCTTTCCCCATCCAAGAAAACTCTGCCTGCTGTACAAGGGGCTCAAGCCATCACATGTAATGATCCACATTGCAGTGTGCTGCTCCTCCAGGTTTCAGGACTGTAGATGCAGTCAGAGAGCTCAGCATCCAGTGTGGTGAGGCCATGCTGGGGTGACACAGTCCTTTTCATTCGGGTCCTGCTGACATAAACAACACTTAGTTTTAACCATGAGTAGAAACAATGGAATAATTATTATTCCTTCTAATACTCCTCATTTTTCTCCCCTATAAAATTTCAGTACTGATTCTATTATTTTAATGCTTCAATCACCTTTCATACTTTCATAGAGGAAGAACAATACATTGCTCATCCCTTGGCTGCATGTCCATTTCCACTTTTGGGCACCTCTACTCTTCTGTCTTTCAAAGCCTTTAGCCTGTTCTCTAAGACTCTACTTTGTGAAGGGAGGAAACACAATGTTAACTTTCTTACTTTCATAATTGAGGGTATATGTGTGAGAAACAGAACCTACTAAATACTTACATAATTAAATGAAAGGTATGTTTACCCATTCACTGTAAAACCACTGACACTTATTAAAAAGAAGTCCAAAGCAGGAGATGGTTCATCCTGCCTAAACACCATACAGGTTCTGGTACCTCAGAGAGCCCTGGCTGCCTCAGGCAGGTTCCCCCTTAGTGCTCAGAGTCCTTTAGGGACCATCTGTCATGTTCGTCTGACCCAGGACCAGAACAGCAATGGGATCCCTGGGGATTATATATCTCACCAGTGCAGCAGCAGGTTCTGACTGGTTTGGCTGGAAAGGACTCTTGAACCCAGTTAGTATGGACAGTCAGGTTATTATTTAGCTGGGTGGTATTGTGAGCTGTGGGTGTGGGTGTGAGTTTGTGTTTGTCAGAGGCAGGTGAGAGTTGCCAGTGTAGTCAGTGAAGGATTATATATAAAATACAGCCCATGCAGTCATGCAGCACATGCTGTACACATCACTGGCAGGAGTGGACGACCTAGAACACTGTATCATAGCACAAATACCTCTTCTTACAGGGTCTAAATAGCAGTCCTGCTTCCACAGATTTCAACAGATGCCAAAGACAGAGGTGTCCTTTGAGAGAACTCACAAATACTGCACCCTCCTCTATCCAAGGCAAGCGAATATCCTTTTGGGAGAATGAGAAGGTCCAGAAACCCCCTATGGTCCAGAAATCCCCTATGGCTTGGGCTATCTGGAAGAAGGCACAAAATTAATCTCTGGGTTTGACTGTGAGAGGGCAGAGCAGAAGAGCAGGAGTTGGCTTTACCAAAGCAGACTGAAATGCCTCCAGCCTAGATCCAGGAAGCTTCCTCAGCATCAGGTTTGCATAGGCTCCTAGAGCAACCTGTTCTGGTTCCAGCACTCCAGCTTCTGCTGCAGCACCATGTTCACACGAGCTGTGCACAGCCACAAGGCCTTCTCCGTGCTCTGCTGCTCTGGAGTGCCTCCTGTATGGGCATTTCCTCTGGGACTGCTTGAGTCTCCTATATATTTTTAAAGGGCCAAATATCATAGGATCTGGAACACCAAAATGCATAAACAGCACTCAGTTCTTTAAACACTCAAAGCACTATATAAACATTAGTGAAGCCTCATAAGATGAGGCGGGTAAGCATTATCTCCCTCTCAAGGTGTGGTAAAGCGACTTAGCTGAGGCCAGAGGCTGAGTCACTAGCAGAGCCAGGTTTACCATCCACATCTAGTTGAAATGGTGTCTCCTGGGCTGGCTGGCGAGAGCAGCATGTGGTCAGGCAGTGCAGGCAGCCTGGCACCACCAACAACCAGCATTGCCCCTGCCACCATGGGGAAGCTGCCTGTGGGGTTACCATAATCCCCACTCTGAGGGCCTTGCAGCTCACCCCAACAACACGGCTTGGAACCTCCATGAATTCGATTTCATTGCTAGTCAAAGTTCAGGGTATCTTCCCTCCCTGTTGGCTGTCCAACACCTCTGAACATCAGGACCTTCTTCACGTTTTTCAGTTCTGGCTTCTTAGTCCTTCCTTTCTGAAACCAAGGTCAAGAACATTCAGGAGCAGAAAGTGACCTCTGGAAAGGCCTGGTGCTCCCCAGTGGGGGCTCCTCAGGGTACCTGGAGAAACTGCAGCAGAGCTGCAGGGATACTGGGGGAAGACAGGGCAAACCCAGCCATTCGTGCACAGCAGGTGGTTTCTCGTGTCATTTACAAAAAAAACCCCTGAAACAACACTCAAGACAGTCAATCTGACAATGAACACTTCCAGATCAGAAATGGGTACCTGTGCCACCCTTCAGGAGGGCTGGGCAGCACATGGCCACAATGCCAGCTCACCTACGGATGTCAGAGGGCTTTTATAGATTGCCTTCCCATCTCAGAGAACACTGGCCGGTGGGGAAAGTGGAGAGAGCGGGCTCTGAGCGCCGCGGAGGGCAGGCAGGAGAGCAGAGCTCAGGCGGGCCGGGCAGCGGGCCGGGCGGGAAGCGGCCATGCTCGCCAGGCGCGACGCCACAAGCACGGAGCCCGGGCCAGGCCGGGCGTTCATACTGCGGCGGTGAAATCCCCCGGAGAACGTGACGTGCCGGTTTAAGGCTTTTTTTGTTTTGTTTTGTTGTTTTGTTTTTCAGGGCTGCCAGCCAGGCGAGGGGGGCCGGCAAGGGTGCGAGGGCAGGCGGCCCGTCAGCGGCAGCGCCTGTCGGGAGGGCGCAGGGTGGAGTCTCTTACTCACCCCCCGGAGCCACCTCCAGCTTCGGCGAAACCTGTCGAGCAGTTTCCCCCGGTGGCAGGGCGGAGGGCAGGAGGGCGGCGGGAGGAGAGAGGGAGGGAGGAAACGCGCCGCCTCGGAACAGGTTTGTCCTTCTCTACCTGCTGACGTTCGGCCGCCCCAGATGATGGCTGGAAACAAAACCGCCCCGTCAGTGCGAAGGCAGCCTGGAAAAACTGGTCGTGTGAGGGGCGAGGGCAGCATTCCTGGCTGCCGCGCAGGGGACGGCTCATCACCGCGAGGTACCGCGCGGGTATAAAGGGGCCCCGCACGGCCAGGCGCGGCAGAGGGGTGGCTGCGGCACATGGGTGGCGGGGAGCGGCTGCGGGCGCCTGGCCCGGGCTGCCGCCGAGCTGCGGCCCCTCAGGAGAACGGCTGGTTTTGTTTCGTTTGTTCTTTTTAAACTTCTTTTTTTCTTTTTTATTTTTCCTTTTTTTTTTAAATTTTTTTTTTTTCCACTTTGTAAAGAGAGCGTGTTGCCGTCAAGCTCTCCCAGCCCCAGCGCAAGGCCGGGATGCTCGCGGGACGGTGGCCATCAGTAAGTGGCGGCGCTGAGCGAGGAGTGCGGGGCGGGCGTGCGGCGCCGGGCCGGGCCGGGCGCTGTCTCCGGGCGCTGTCCTCGCCCGCCCGCCAGTCCCGTGTGTTCTGTCTCGTCCCCAGGTCCGCCGCGGCGAAAGGAAGAGCCAAGCCCGGGGCAGGAGCGGGCGGGAAGCGCGCCCCCGCCCCGCTGCTCTCCCCGCGGACCCTCAGCCTCCTTGGTGCAGTGGTTCTTAACAGTTCAACAGTTCTCTAGCATAATTGTGAAATGTTTAGGACCACTTGACCAGCGAGGCCCGGTCATCGGCCGGCAGCGGCGGAGACCTGCAGCGCCCGCGGCGGAGCGAGCCGGAGCGGGGGAGCCGCGGGCCGGCCCCGGGAGGAGGAGCCGGAGCCGGGGCCCGGCGGGAGCGGCCCGGCCCGGCCCGGCCCGCAGCCCCTGGGACGGGCCCAGCACAGCACCCGCCGCCGGCCGCGGGTCCCGCTCCGGGGATGGAGGAAAGAGCAAAGACAGTGCAAGTGCTTAAAACAAACAAACAAACAAACGTTATTTCGTGTCCTGTGGGAACCGAGGAGTTTAATAACTTAAAAGGAACAGGTAGGATAAATCCTGCTGCTGCTGCTGCAGCTGCTGTCATCTGGCTGTGCTAGAGACAGGGTGATCCACTTACTGCATAACCATCTGTTCTCTCCTTTATCTGCACCATACACTCAGATGCACAGATTGAAAAAAAAAAAATCAGATTGACTCTCTAGGCTGCATTCTCCAGAGGGCTTCCTAACTTTCCACTGGTAATAATATGCAAGATGTATTCAGTCATAGCACTTCTTTTGTCTTTGATTGCCCTTTTACTTAGGGCAGCGTAGCCTTTGTCTTGTGCTGTTTTGTACTGTATTTTCTGTATGTATACTTATTGCAGGCAGCTAAAGGACATCTGGACTTTCTGTCCTAACGTGGTTGAATTACTTCAAAGGATGTCTGCTTTTAGAACTGTGGCAATGATGGCCTGGCTTGAAGGTCTGTGGACTTAATGAAATGGACCTTAGCAAAAATCCTGGATCTTTCAAAATACAGCTGAAGAATTTTGATTTTTTTTAAGAGAGGAGGGGAAAAAAAGAAGTCTGAAAACTGCAATTCTGCCAACAATTTATTTTTCTTATAGAAGTGTAGCTTTGTAAAGGAGAAGTTCTTCCTCTCTTCTACCTTGCGCTCATTCTTCTCACCCATATCCCAAGTACTGAATTGAAACTAGAAATGTAAGAGGTTTCTTTTTATCTTTCTTAACTTGCATTTAAATAAAAAAGGCGATGGACTAATTCATAAAATCGAATTTTACTGCTTTAAATTTGACTAAGAAAACTTAGAGCCCTGGCTATGTGTATGTTTTAAACCTTTAAACCTAACAATTTGTATATGTGTATTTTCGCCATTGCTTATATGGACTTCAGTTTGCTCCAAAAATTTGCCATCTGGCATGAACATGAGGTGCACGAGTAAATTTGCAGGGGATTCTGCCCTCACTGAAGTCAAGAAGAGTTCTGATGTCTGCAGTTGAGCTGTGATCTTCAGGAGAAGAGCTTCCAAGAATAACTGGAAATATTTGAAGAGTAGACAAGTCTGATACGTAAAAATGTTTCTTGGGTACAGCCTAGGAAAAGCATAATTTTTACCTGCTGCTGTAACTCAGAACAAGTTAGGCAAGGTTAATTACAGCATAATAGGGTTTAATTTAGCTGGGAATGAGGGTATGGTGGCTGCTAGCAGTGTTTCTCAAACTGCAAGGCTGGCCTCCTTAGGCAAGCTTACACAAGCCCAAGGCAAATGGAAAAACACACTTTGTCTGGGACTTGGCAAACGTAGAACCCCCACATTTATTAATGATGAATTCTCATTTGCCAAGGCAAAAATTGAAATGCTCTCCCAAGGAAAAGATTAATGACCTGTCCCACTTAAGGGTCTGATGATTCAATACCATTCTGTCTGGGTTCTAATATATGGTGCTCATTATCACAGTGTCTGAGCACCTCCCAAATAGTTAAAAAGTAATACTAGTGTTCTGCACACACAGTTCTCATTAATTTCAGTGGGTGTTGTGGATGTTTAAACAGAGCAGAGCCCTGAAGAGTTGAAAATAGACTTGCAAAACACACTGAGTTATATCCACAGCTGGCTTGAATCGGCACAGCCCTCTTAACTTCCGTGGAGTTACACTGATTGGCACTAGCTGGGATTTGACCCGATGCTTTTCCTCTCTTGCCTATCTGCAGTTGATAAGTCTGATCTTCTCAGCTGGCTCTATCTGAGTTGTCCACTGCCTTCAGCAGGAATACTAGCTGTACAAAGTAGAATTTCGTGTTTTGAGGGAATCCTCTTCAGTCTTCTTAGTACAGCTCAACATGATTCAGGTTTTTTTTTTTCCTGTGACTGAGTGTAATGTGCCCTGAAAAAACTTGGAAGAAACTTTTTTGACAGGGGCTAAGGAAAGAGTTGTATTTTTTTAAGGATAATGTTAATCATGCAAACCTGTGGGTGAGGCTGTGCCTACACAAATGCAAGATCTTAATGTCTTGTACTGCGTTGTCCATGTCAAGACAAACCTCTCCTGATTGCTTACACAAACTGATGTTTCATTGTAGTCCATCACTGAAACTGGGAAGTGTCACAACATTACCGAAACATCTCTTCCTGTGATTTATTCTGTGACGTTTTGGAGGTATGGTATCAGGTTGACTTCTAACTATTGTTTTTCCTCTCTCAGACTGGGTGAACTCCTGATGACAGGCTTGTAGTTTTCATGAGCTGGCAGTAAGCCATGTGGATGAACAAACAAACAAAAATCCCCAACAAATTCGCAATGAAAACCTCTGGGCAAACAGCCCTTCCTTGTGATATTGTCTAAGCTAAGCAGAAGCCTGAGGGGATGAAGGGAGGAGACTTTTCGGCCAAACTTAGTAAAATGTTGCCCCGCAGTTGCAGAGCATGCTTTTAGCTCTTACTATTAAAGTCCCAGACTATATTTCAGTTGCTTATCACTGGAATCTTGGCCTTTGGATAATAACATTTAATTTTTTTACTCCCTTTTAAAATGAATAGCAAAGGTATTACGGCCAGACTGGAAGGATAGGTGGATTAAACCTTTTGGTTTTGTACGAACCTCTGGACTAAGGAGGTCTTTCTTACTGTCTGCTCTGCCCAAGAAGAGGAAGTAGAAGCACATTCCTCCCTCCCCACCCTTTTCTGTAGGCTGCTTAATGCTTTGGCAGCATCCAGGAGTTTCAGTGCACACACAAATACATTGGGTGGGATGCTGATTGGTCAGAGATTCAGGTAGCAACACTGGGTAAAGTATGCATTCAAATCAAATGCACATTTGAATTAAGAAAGAGCAACTTGGAACACACCTTTCTTGGTGAATAACGCCCCTCTGCACAGAAGCAATCTAGATACTGGTACTACTAGCCATTGAGTAATGCTGCAATCAGGGCATCCTAGGCACATACTTAGGCATCATATTCGTGAACAAGACAAGTTGCATCTCCGAACAAGGTAGTTGTATTAATAAAACTCTTTAAGAGTAAAAGTTGCTTTATGAAAAAATTAATACCAAATAGTTTATATAGATATCAGCAGTAAGCATTCACGGGGGGAGGAGGGGTTATGTTTAACTTCTGGGATTGTACTTGCAATGTTGTTCACACAATAGTTTTCATGCTGAGAGACCACACATCTACCACTTTTAAGTATCGAAAATTCTTAGGCCTTATGTGACCATTTGCTTTATTCACCTGGGGGACACAAAAGATTCCCTCATAGCTGGAAGCTTCCAACTCTCTAGGCATGAATTAATGACCATTCTTTCAGCCTGTATAAATTGGTGTATGATCATCTATTTCTGTGTAGCTGTAACAGCTTACTCCAACTCAGGTGCAGGTCTTGAAATTATTTCTCCCTGCAAGTAATTTTCTGCTCAAAACTGATGATGGAAAATGCAGATAATTTTTGAAAAATGTATTTTCCAAATACAGTTAATTGCCCATATCAACAGTAATAGCATCCCCATAAGATAAATGGGGTGACAAAGTCTGTTTGGTAACAATGAAGGCATGATTTCTTTGTTAACTGGTTTGTTGGTTTTGATTCTTTCTTTAACTAAAAAAACTGACAACCTGTGATTTAAAATTTCCATTATGCTCATTTTAAGGGTATTTACGGTATCCAGCAATTTCTGAGAATAAAATTATTCAGTTGCTACTGTGTTTGTGGGAGTCCAGGGTTAGAGGTGGTTCTGACTTAACAGTTGGACTTTATGGCCTCAAAGTCTTTTCCAACCTAAACAATTCTGTGATATTGTGTGCTGGTGATAATCTCACTAACAGAGACCAGTGATTTACATCTCTGTTTAGCTTACATGGCTTTGTGTCATCTTTGTTATGTTCTTAGATAGATCCAGCTCATGGATAATGGTGTTTTCTCTCTTTTTTTTTTTTTTTTTTTTTTTTTTTTTTTGGTTGTTTTTGTTTTTGTTTGGTTTGTTTGTTTTTAATGGTATTTGGGAATAGCAGCAAAGGAAATGGCTTTTGAAAGCATTAATTTCTGCCAAGCATATTGGCAAGGTGTAGTATCTACTGTTTGAGCTTGTTTTCTCCCCCTCTTTTTTTGTGAGATATTTGAGTCCCATGAGGTGGAGGTGTAGCTGTATTTGTAGGTGGAGTGGTGTTCTGCCAATTTACCTTTTATTGGACACTTGGATAATATTCACCTGAAAAAAAAAGTAAATAAAATTTCTAGTTCCCCAAACTAATTATATGGTTAGTACAGACAAATGGCTATTGTCAGGTGTGATTCAACTCATCATCTTAAGCTGGGTGGCTGAACTAAGGGAGTCTCATCCTACCCTGAAAATACCTGTCTCTGTTAGTTTGCCAGAAAGTGGGGCAGCATCACTAAATCAGTTACAAGACTTAGACATTGTGGACCATGGCAGCTTAAGCCCCCTGGGAGTCCTTCCTCAGCCTTAGTCCAATACAAACCCTGTAGCTGCTCTGCTCCACCAGTAAATGCCCATCTAGTTCCTCAGCTGCCTAGGTTTATGTGAATCACCTTTTTTCTTGCTTCTTGGAGTGCAGCAGGAAGCAATTTTTAGAACAACGGGCACTAAAATTAGAAATAATTCAGTGACACTTTTATAGTAGCCGCATGCAGGAGTACTTGTTCTGCAGTAGTTTAACCTTCACAGTATCATAAAACAGCTGTAGAGGTGGCTTGTGTGTCAAGATGAAATAAATTTATAATAATGTTTAGTTACCACATTTCGAGACTCTTACACAGGGCTATTCCTGCCAGTAGCTTTTTTCCTGACTCCATAAGATATCTGGACTGGGAGAGCTGGCATAAAAACAAAGCCCCAGCTGGTTTTTTGGGGGTGTTTGTTTAATTATTTTTTTTCCTAGGAGCATTGTGCATAGTTGATCTGGGTTAATATTCAAAATGTAGTATGTTGGCCCTTTTTTCACTTCAGGCATTTTAAATCGGTTCTAGCAAATGTCATATTTTCTGGGTTTTGCAACACAGCCAACCTTGGGAACCTGTTCAGTGTTGATGGTTCATTAATTGCTCTGGTATTTTCATCTCAACTACCTTCTTAGCTTATTTTGTTAGATTTTTTTTTTCCCCCAAAGGCTTCAGCTTCAGGATTTGTGTGATTTAAAGACAATGAGAATCTTTATTTAAGACAGTTCCTAGCTCTCATTGTGGCAGAAGAGTCTGAAATAGTAATGTGACGACACAGAAATGTTCAGAAACTGGTAAACAAATGGAATTGAAGCCATTTTTACTCTCGTGATTTTTGTTGAAGGGTGGGGATGAATGATTCATTATGTCCTCTTTTTTTCTTTCATTTTCCTAACACTTGGAATCGGCAATATTGCATTGTAATAAGCCTCCAAAGATGTTCTCTATTAATATTATGACATCCAAACAGAAAGCCAAATCTTTTCTCTTTCACATGGGCTAAAACCCAGAAAAACACCAGTTATTTGTGTACACGGATGGAACAGAATAAACAGACAGAAGATGCTAAAACTGCTACAGTGATCTGTGGATTTTTCATTTCAGGTAAAACCAGGGATTCCCACTCCCCAAAATTTTCTTGCCCAGTCTGTGTTTTGCTGAATTATTACCAGGTCAGAAGGCTTGTGAAGCTCAATTGACACATGGAAAAATTTCTTTTGGTGAGCTGTTGAGAAGGGCAGTTGAAATTCTGACAGCAAGAGATATGAAAAGAGGTTCCCTTGATTACTCTGTTGCCTGGGGACAGAATTCATAAGCACCTGGCTCCAGGCAAAGGTGGATTTGTAGCAGGAATAAGTGACTCTGTGCACCATAGCCTTTCTCTTTCCAATGTCTAGAGCTTCCTTCTGGATTTTTCCTCCCTGAAGGTTAGCTTCCTCAGGAGTATGACAACTTTTTTAATCTCCCCAATAAATGGGTAAGATCTAAAAGGTGATTTAAAATTAGGAGGTCAGACAGGATTTTTGTTTCAGTTTGATCCTTCTCCCCTCGCTGCAGCCTGTGTGTAAACTTGCCTCATCAGGCCATACTCTACTGTGCCACATTTACACAGCTTGGTGTGAACTCAGCAGAGCTGTGCAGGTTTCTTTGTGACCACTTTTGGCTTTGTACCTGAGCAGCACAGTGCCAAGTACAAAAGGTCAAAGTGGTGGCATCCCAGGGTCCCTCTAACCAGATTCAGATGCACAATCGTAAAAGGCTGTTTTGTGTTCATGTCAAATTAAAGAATAGTGTTTTATTGTTTTCATAGCCTCGAATTTTGTAAGGCCAGAAGAGGATATTCACATGACACCAATTTTAGATGGCATGTATGAGAGGCTTATCTTCCCAGACATTTCCAAAGGGAGGACAGAAGGCTCCTGAACAGAATCTCCTTTGCTATGGAGGGAGTGTAGAAGATTCACTTACATCGAATGTAATGCAAGTCAGGAGGAAGTGTGAATGCCTTCCATTGGGATAATCTAGTTCCTTCTCTTTCATAGCACTGCTAATAGGATGTCCAATATTTATGGTTTGGAGTGGAACACATCTTTAACAAGGACACCAATTGAAAAAAATGGTCGTCCAATTGAAAAAAATAAGGCAATTTCCAGACTGTCTAAAATAAACAGGAGATTCATCACATATAATAATGCTGTTCACGTCTTCCCTCTCTATTTTTCTTTCCCTAGTAAATACAAACATATTTTTCCTGGCTCTTCTTATGCATTCCATTTGGTAATGAGGGTTTAAAGAAAAAAACAGTGACCACATTACTTTGAAAACAAGCACTGGATTTTTATGTTTGTGCACACTGTGTATTAAGGACCTAATATTCCAGGAGAGGCCAGACTCCTGCAAATTCATGCCTTTCCAGACTCAAAGACTAAACTTAGCTCCAAAATTCATATTTAGACTTAATTTTAAGTGGTCTAGAAAGTCAACATGGAAGATACTTCATCTTTCAGCCTGTCAGCATTCAGGAACACAGGCATTGCCAGTATTCATGGGCTGTCCAATACTCATCACATCTGGGCTGGTGTCAGTCTGAACCCTTACAACTGTGACTTTACATACTATTTAGTGATGCTGTAGTGATCAGTGAGCAGTGTTTCTATGAGAGACCCTATGGGTATGTTCCATTAAGTTATTTATTATTATTACTTATTATTTATTGATCAATAGAAACAAATCCAGAATGTGTTTGCATAAAACTGTATTTTTTGACAGAGAACTAACCTGGCTTCAGGTGGCTTTCTACTGAGAGCATCTATCAATAGTCTTCCATGTACCACAGGTTCCAGAAAGAGCAAAAAGATTATAGTCAGCCTTTTATATAATGTCTCTTGAGAAACTTTCTGAATATAATGGTAATAATAATAAGTTGCTGCCCATCTTCCTTTAAGAGCTGACTTTTCAGCGTGGCTGAGCATTGTGCAAGAGATACCCTTTGCTGCTGGTAGCAGCTGCTCTGTCCAGGGACAGAAGTTCCCTCAGAGACAAGAGGAGACACCTATGGCCCCTGTGTCCCTGGAACTGCTTTGCCACATTTAGCTGTACCAGAAGTCATATAATGAAGTAGTTAAGGAAAAAAAATAGACTATGAGCTGACCTAATTGTAATGGCAAACCATCCACTCATGTGCCTCTCCTTCTCACATGAGGGTTGTTAAAAAAAACAAAGTAGAAAGGGCCATTTGGTGGTAGCATATGCTGTGTCACCCTATTTGTCCAAGCTGGAGAGAAGATGGAGCCATTGAAGTCCCAGTGCTGTAGGATCTAATCTGGATGCCTTAGGTCTTTCATTTGAATGCTTTCAATCATGGCTTTTGGGTCACTAATGTTGATAAAATTTAAACTATCATCATAATCTTTGCCAGGGTAATCAGCAGTATAACCAAAGGCTTTTCTTTTGTCACCATCCTGATAGGTGTGAATGACTTCTGAGTGGTTGGGAGTCTGGGGAGAGTACGTGCAACCTTGTATAAACCGGGGTTGTCCCTGACTGTGTACTGGAAATTGAGCAAGATCTATTAAGGAGCTGAAAATAATAGGTTATTGTGGGGCCAGGAGAGCTGCTGTGTTGCCAGAGGAGCTGGAAGCTGTTGCTGTTTGTGGAGCAGATAAATGGTGGCCTGGCAGTGGGTGGATGGGTATCTCGCTGCAGGATTGGTGTGGGGAGGTGCTGGCCTAGGAAAGCAGCCAGGCAATGTGTTTATTGTGCTGTATTCAGCTCGTGCTTGTGCCTGCTTGATAATAGAGGTGAAAGGAAGGCAAGAAGGGGGTGGATGTCCTGGTATGGGATTTAGGATGAATCTCTTAGGAAAGGGGTAGAAAAGAGTCTTAGGTACTCATTTATTTTGGGGTCTTTTTCAATGAAGGTTTATCTCTTTCCCCCAGTGAGGCATCTTCCTCTGTGTGGGAATACTAAGTTTTTGCCCTTCATCTTTGCTTGCTCTCTGTTTATTTCTCTTTTCCCTCTTGTTTCCATTCATCTTCATGCCTCTTCTTCCTGACTGCATTCCCCAAATCCTGTTCCACTCTAACCTCTTCCTCTACTCCCACCTGCCAGAAGGATCACCAGAGGAGAAAGTAACCTTTGTTGCTCAAATCTCTTGCTAGATTTTCCAGGTTAGACCCAGTTATGTTTTAGTTAGCAGAATCAGTGAACCAGGGAGATTGCCTCTCCCAGTTATTGTTTTAATCTTCTGGAGATGTGTCTGAATTCTGTCCTTCCCCACTGGAAACAAACTTTTCCTTTGTTTGAATGATCAATTTGCATCTGTTATGTGATGAACTGTTTTGTCCTGATGTGTTTAGCAGAGCTGGCTGAAAGCTTCTCAGCTATGCAGGAAAAAGAACCAAAATTTGACACATTCTCCTATAAATAAAGGGTATTGTCCAGGTGTCTTCTGCAATAGGAAAGAAAAATACTCGGTGGGGGGAGATTCTGGCTTGGTATCCCTACAGTTGTGGTGGAAATGTGCCTGTATGAGGTTCAAAGAGATCTTCCTTTTACCACATCAGGGTCCACACCTTCTGGCCTGGCTTTCTAGAGCTTTGGCAAAGGAAATAGAGGCACTGGAGCTGGTGGTCATTTGGCCATGTCTGGTTGCCTGCTGCTCTAGACAACTGCTTGCTTTGCCAGTGGCTGTAGCTGGTCGTGCTCCCCATGTATGTTGACTCCTGGCTCAGAATGGCCCAGAGATACATTGGTAAGCCCATGGGAGCCTCATGTGCCAGTAGAGTATTTGTAGCTTGAAAATGTCTGGGTCACAATGGGTACAGAGGGAGTGCTTTTCCAGTTTAGGGAACCATTTGGAGTTTGAACTGTCATATTTTGCAAGAACCTGTCATCACTTTTTGTGTCATAGGCTCTCCAGCAATGTTTTCCATGTGCAGGACTGATTCTCTCACACCCCCTTTCTGCCTTGTTTCACAGAAAACTGCATCGATTCTCCTTTTCTTTCTCAGGCTGTCAGCGCCCTGACAATGATTCAGGTCTTCACCCTTTCTATCCTAGGACAGAAAAGACAATATGTAGCCAAAAATTCAGTGCCAAAGATGAATAACTAGAAAAAGAAGGGTTTCCTGAAGAAGATAAATCAATTAATTGGTTAATTAATTAATCTAGGCACTTGATTTTAAAACTTCCTTTGTAAAGCACCTTCACGCAGGATGGGGTGGGGTGAGGTGGGGAGAGAGAGAACTATTGATGGTCTGCTGTTTATTTACTGGACATTGTGGATTGAGAACTGGCTGAATGGCAGGTCTCAGAGGATTATGATCAGTGGCTCAGAATGTGCTGCTATGTCCAGTTCTGGGTTCTCAGTACGGGGGAGACCTGGAGCTCCTGGGGTGAATCCAATAGAGGACAATGAGAATGTTTAAAGGACTGGAGCATCTCTCCTATGAGGAAAGGCTGAGGGAGCTGGGCCTGTTTAGCTTCAAGATGAAACGACAGAGAGGGGACCTCACCAATGTATGTAAGTATCTGAAGAGGGGGTGTCGAGAGGATGTAGGCAGGCTCTTCTTGGTACTGCTGAGCCATAAGATGAGGTGCAGTGGGCAGAAACTGGAACATAGGAACTGCCACCTGAACTTGAGGAATAACTTCTTTACTGTGCAGGTGACTGAGCACTGGAACAGGCTTCCGAGAAAGGTTGTGGAATCCCCCTCACTGGAAATATTCAAAAGCTGTCTGGATACAATCCTTAATAACCTGCTCCGAAGAACCCTGCTTGATCAGGGAGGTTGGACCAGATGGCCTCCAGTGGCCCCTTCCAACCCAAACCGCTCTGTGGTTCTGCGAAATGTGCTTTGTGTAGGGACCTTTTCTGACGTGCAGAGCGCACGGCCTCATTCCCGCAGTGCCATGCCGGCATTCCCGGTGTCCCGGTGCCGTGTCCCCGTGTCCCCGAACCCCCGCGCCCCGCTCGGCTCGTCCCGGCCGGTTCCTGGCGGGGCAGCGCCACCTGCCGGGAGAGCCCGGCACCGGCCACGGGCGGCCCGGGAGCACCGAGGGGATGGATGGATGGATGGATGGATGGATGGATGGATGGATGGATGGATGGATGGATGGATGGATGGATGGATGGATGGATGGATGGATGGATGGATGGATGGATGGATGGATGGATGGATGGATGGATGGATGGATGGATGGATGGATGCTCCCTGGTATATGTCTTTCCCCAGGTTTGGGAATCCAGCGCCTCCGGTGTAGTTCTCAGGATTACCACTGTCTTTCAATCAAAAAGTTCGTGCCTGTTTCAGCGAGTGGTATGTGTTCTGAGGAGCCACTTGGTTGATAAAATATAAACACCTGCCCTGTTCTGCACCTCTCACTGGCAAACCAGCCTCTTGTCAGTTGAGAGACACAGTTTTCTCTTTTCAAATAAATATATTTTAAAATTTGATTTGGGAAATTGAGTCTCTCTGCTTGGTTAAAGGATTAATATGTTGGCTTTGGTTGGGGCCGTTAGAAAAATGCACTCAAGACTTGATGTAGTATAGGAAATAAAACCAGCAATTTCTCAGTAAGCTCCACTAATGTGAGTTGAGAAGATGAGGCCACACCGAGCTCTCTGTAGTACTTTTTTTTTTTTTACTTTGTTGCTTAGGATATAATCTTCATTGTGTGGAAGAGGATAAGGAAGGGGAGGAGGCTTCACTTCCAGGCTATGCATGGCCTGCAAAGCTGAATCTTTCTGCTACAGCTCCTTGGATATTCTCACGTTTGTTGTGATGCCATTTTACCTTTGATGGAAATATGGTTGTTTAGATGCTTGTTTTTAAAGCGAGCCTTTTGTCACAAAGCAGACCGTCCCTGGGAATGCCTCTATGTGCGCCCTACGGGGGAGATGGGGAACTCTTTGATTAAGGCTAGAAATCAGCGCTGGTTTGTTCCCTTTTTCTTTGCCCTCCTCCTGCATGAAGTCTTCCCTAGTTCTCGTTTGCTGCCCGGGATTCTCACAGCCCCGCCCAAGGGTTCACCGGCCATCCGGAGTCACTCTGCCAATGTCAGGAAGAGGAGGACACAATGCCAGTTCACACCCCTGCAGCGGAGCCGAGTTAGCCACCCTGGAGCTGGGCAGCGCGAGGCTGCTGCCTTGTTTAAGGAACAGGTGATTTTCCTTGCTTCTCCCTCTGTTTGTGCGGGCTCGGTAACGCAAACCTGTCACGGGAGAGAGCAGAACAATCCTCTGAGCTCCACTTCTGCGGGAGCGTCCGTCACCACCAGTCCCTGGCAGCTCGCGCGATCCCTCCGCCAAAGCCATAAGGACACTGAGCCACAGCGCCCAGCTGCTGTCAATAGATTTTTTTTCTTCGACATGTGCCCCTCGCTGAGTCGTGCGGAGATCTCGGTTCCCCCGCAGAGGGAGCGGCCGCCGGAGCGGGGCGGGAGCGGGGCCGCTCTCCAGGGTGCTGAACCCCGCCCGCCCCCGTTCCAGCGCCGGGGGCCGCCGCGGGCTCCCGTCCCTGCCGGCAGCACGGAAAGGGGACCAGCCTTTGTGCCCACCCCCTGTACTGCACAGCCGTGCCAGGGACTCCCCGGAAGCGTGTCCCGCACCGGGGGAAAAGGCGGTTCTGAAGTGGCAGGCAGAGCACGGAAAAAGTAATTCTTACTCCTACCCTCTCATTTAAAAACCACCCAACCAAACATTTAAAAGGAGGCAGTTGTGGGCTTTGGGATTTTTCGTTTTGTTTGTTTTTGGTTTGTTTCTTTGTTTTCCACTCTTCCTACGGGCTGTAGCTCTCAAATGCATCTGGGTAGAAGTCATTGGAATAGCATTAGAACCCCAAATCTGCAGTGCAAGCCGGACACTACTAATGTACCTGGGCAAGCTGTTTCACAGAGGAGGTGGTAGCTAGGGCTGAGCATAACAAACACGTAGGCAAGCAAGTGAGGGTTAAACTGGCATGATTAGGGTGACAAGAAATTAAGCGCGAGACCATGGACGGCATACTGTCTCTCTTTATGACTTGCAAATTAGAATGGAAATTAAAAAGCTTGAACACGAAGATCCCCACGCCTCCCAGACACGGACAACTGAGCAAAAGATTGTCTGTAACTGTCTTTCATTAAGTGGTGTCAGGCTTTCCTTCCCCTGACCTTCACCAGTTGTTTACAGGATGGTTTTCCATCTCCTGTTGGGGAGCAGGGTCACGAAGAGGCAAGAGACCAAGACAGAGCAGACCCGAGATCAGCTCTGAGCTGCCAAGCCCAGGCAGGGACAGGAGAGCCCTTGCACCAATGTGTTTTACCCAGCCCTCCCTACACGGCAGGTCACGACCTGGGGATTACTAAAGCCCCTGCTTTGCACCAGACTGGTGAGATCCACATTGTGGCCTGCATTGCCCTAAGTGCAGGTGGGACATGGTCTTGGAGCCCCTTACTATGGTGGGAACTGCAGAGGGGTTCTGTAGGCTGGGCTGGGCCCCGCAGGACAACAGGTGAGGTGAGGAAGCCCTGTTAAGGTGAGCAGAGGGCAGAGCTCCAGGAAGAGGCACCCGAGCCCAGAGCTGGAGGCAGAGCTACCCAGAGGCAGGACGGAGTTGGCTAGCCCGACTCACCTCGGGGACAAAGAGAAAATCTGCCTGTGGGGATGAATTTAGCCACACTTCTTCATGTGTTTCCTCCGTCCCTTCTGGTGCAGGCATATCCCGCCTGCGGAGTCACTGCTCAGCCATTGTGGAGCCACTCTGGAGCTGGTACTGGTATCCTCTTGACTGGTGACCGGGAGAGGGCCGGGGGCCTCTCCGAACACCCTCCCCCCGAGCCCCAGGGGTGTCCCAGGCAGTCGCTCCAGCCCTGCGTCTTCAGTCGGGCACCCTCAGCTCCTCGGGGGTAGCCGCGTCCCCACCTGCATGTGAACAGGCGGGGGCCCGTGTCTGCCATTCACGCCGGTTTCACCGATACCATCGTTATTTTCTCCGCAGTCTGCAAGGGCTGAAGTTTCCCTTGATGGTCTCAACTGCCCGCCCCGCAGATCAATTAAACCCAGAGCCAGCCTGATCAACATAAAGGGGAGGCCACACAGCAAACAAACAAACCAACCCAAAACAAACGGGCGCCCCCGCGGCTCCCAGGTCCCCCCCCCGCCCCCCGGGCAGCCCGCAGTGGAGAGCGCCCGGGAACGCCCCGAAACCTGCAGCGCCCCGCGGGGAAACAGCTCCCTTTACCCGCAGGGAGCGGGTCCGGACACCCCCGGAGTCCCCCCGGCTGCCCCGGGGCTCCCCGAGAAGGACGAGGCCGCGGGTCCCCGAGGGGTCCTGCTGCCCCCTCTAAATTCCGGGCCCTGCTCGGTTTGCCTCGGGGCCGGCTTTGAATCGGGCTATGCCCGCCTCCCCTGCCCACCCTCCCAGCTCGCTTCGCCATCGCTCTCTTTAAAGAACCACTCATTTATCGTGTTTTCCTAATTATGTTTTATTTAGCGATTCATGAGCTATTTGGTGTTCCACTGACTAGGGTTATTCCTGGTCTGCTTTCCTTTCTCTCCCTCCTCCTCTTCCCTCGCTTTGATGTCCTCTTGCATATTATACAAACAAGATCAAAAGCTACTTTTACCACCTCCGCCCACCTCACACAATATTTGTTACGGGAGAAAGTGTGTTTCGGGTCAAAACTCTGGCTTGTTAGAGAGAGGTACTAACCAGCTGAAACCGGGGGAAGGGAGGGGAGAACGGGAAGGGGCGGAACAACATCAAGTACATGAACTTTAAAGTGAGCCCTATTACCACGTTATTTAAAGGTCTGATCGTGTCAGGTATTATACTGATGAAAAATGTTATGTTGGACAAAATGCTTATATTTTCCTGCAGTATTAATGAGAAGTTTGCCCTGGGCTATTTCCCCATCTCAGAGGGCAGCAGATGCAGAAAGTCCTTGGGGAGTAGATCTTTGAAATTTCATCAGCATTCATGGGTGACCTAGCCTTTTCAAGCACAATGATAGACATGATAAATCATCTTTGCAACGAATTCTAATTATCCTTTATATGGCCAGGTTGCCTCTCGAAAAGCAGATATCTAACACTTTTCCATATTGCTTCCAGATTTCGGTGAGGGTGTCAAAAGTCTTGTGTAATCCTTCTTCCCTGCTGCTGACCATGTTATGTGACATCAACCCCAAACCCCCGAATGTGCTCAAGTCAAACTACTCTATTAAGTTACATGCTTGCCTGTATTGAACTAAATTTAATTCCTGTCCTCTCTTACCCAATGAAATTATGTGGTGCAGTGTAAGATAGGATTAGAAGTATATCATTATAGCAATTAATACTATAATGCCTCCATGATTAGTGTGCTACATTGAATTTCATGGATTTTTGCTCACTCTTGCCTAGATTTCCCTTGGGTCCTCTAGCCCAAACCATTGTATTCTTAGTAAATTAAATGTGAAATCACAGCAATATACTTAATAAATCCACTATCACCTGTATGGTGTATTAATAAAGGGGTCCAGTGCAACCTGTACAGCATCACCTTGCAGCCTGGGATGCACACACTGGGAAGGCTGCTTCCCTCAAGGTGGGAGCTGCCTGCTGTGTCCCTCCTCTCCTGCCCAACTTTCTCTCTGCTTGCAGAGCAGGCCCAGGGGAGTAGAACTGTGGGAGCCTAGCACTGCTCACCCCAAAGCAGGGCACAGAGGGGATGGATTTGGGCTTGTGGCTAGCAGGAAAAATGCCTTGCTCCATGGTTATTTGTGGAAAGGAATGCATTGCAATGCAGTAACCCCACACCATGCTTGGGGACTTGGTTGAAATCCCCCACACAGGGAGGTTCAAGCCTTTTCCCACCTCCCCTCGGGGAAGAGGCAGGGGTCTTTAAAGAGAAGCCTGTTTGAAGTGGCCCTGATGGAAATGGGGTTATTTCAGAGGTACAGTAATGGCTGTCTGGTTATCTGCAGCCAGGGCTCTGTGGCAGGGAGATAAGATATTTATTAAGAGACCCATTTTAATGCTCAGGGATCGCTTTCAGAGGGCCCAAGAAAAATGGACTTTATCTAGTATATTATTATGTACAGTCACCCTGTTGATGTTTTACTTTAGTTTAGACACCATGAATAAAAGGTAATAACTTTCCCTTCAGCTTGTTTATCGGAAAGACACCTGAGGGCAGTGAGGTGGGGAGATATTTGCTTTAATAGGGGTGATTAAAAGGAGACTCTTCAGGATTAGGGGTGAGGTTGGGGTTGCACAGGGACCCTCAGTGCCTGACATTCAGGGCATATTTTAGAGCCAGACCTTCCTAGGGACTTTGTCAAGTCAGGAAAGGGGGATAAACTGTGTTGGGGAAGGAAGTCATGGTGGGCTGTAGGTGACATGAGGACAGGGAAGGCTTGGGCTGTCTTTGAGCATGGTATGAGTGCTTAAATTTGGTTGGTCTGAAAATGTGGGGGATGGAGACAGATGCCTCAGGCCTTCTCCAGAGCAGGCAACAGCCTTCCTGGCCTGGCTGAATTTTTCTCTATTGTTGAATATTTCCAAGCCAAGGTAGGAAAGACACCAGTGAATGGGAAATGACATTTCATGCTTCTGGTTCTGGTGATGGGCACTGTTCTACCTCATGCTGAACACCTGAACTGAGTGCCTGGGTGGGGACACTTTTTTACCTGGACTGTTGATGTCCATACCACCATTTTGCTTGAATAGTTTTTCCTTCTGCATTCCTCTTCACCCACTTCTTCCTACTCTCTTGGTAATGTGAGGCCTTCCAAGCATGGGGATCTTCTGTAGTAGGGTAACATCCCACTTGTGCAGGGGATGGTGGGGGAAGACTTTGAATGCATAGTGGTGCACAGCAAGACAGGAGGCTGGGACAAGGTTGGTGGGGGGTGAGAGGGTGAGACTGGGCAAGGTGGCCCAGGGATTGACCTTGCAGACACCATTCCCAGAGGGGTTCACATTGGCACATCTCTGGTCTGAGACATCAGGAAGGAATGCAGTGAGAAGCCAAAAAAATCCTTGCACTTTTGCTGTAAGCATCTCTCCACTCTCATCCTCCTCTCCTCTCTCCCAGCGCTGCTTTAGTGCCTGTCTGTTACATCTGTACACCTCCATCCTACAGAGACATCCATTAACCCACTTCCTTCATCTAGCACACAGCTGGGAAGCCCAGAACAGACAATGAGTATATTCAGAATAAACTACAGTGTCCTTTCATGACCATAGAGATTTAAGACTTCTCTCTTTTCTCTCTTCCTCTATTTCCTTTCCCTCCCTCCCTTCCCCCCTCCTCCCTTCCCTCAAATCCCCTTCCTCTTCTCTATGCCTCCTTCCCTCCCCGCTCCCCAGCAGTCGCCACCGTCCCGTGGCTCCCTCCCGACGTGCTGGGCTCCGGCCGGGGCCAGGCTGCGGGCCAGGACCTCAGCCCTGCCCCGGACGCAGTTGCGGGTGGGAGCAGCGGGTCCGGCTGCCCCTGGCAGCAGCAGCCGGTGTCCGGGCGGGGCGGCGAGCCGGGATAAACAGATTATTCAACTCCCTTTCACTGCAGGCCATATGAACTGGATAATGCTTTTGTCAGGCGGGGTGGGATTATTTGTTTAGCGGGAAAATACGCGGGAAGGGATTAGCGCTTTGCCCGGGGCCCCCTCCCCGCTTCCATCCATCCCGCCCGCCCCGACGGGCCGCGCCTCAGCGGGGACCCCCGAGCCCTGCCCGGCCCCCAGGCTGGGAGGAGAGGCAGCCTGCAGGGAGGGCTGCCCGAGCCGGGAGCAGCCATCGGGCACCTGTGTCTCAGCCCCTCGATGAGGAGGAGCTCGCTCCCTCCTGCCGTCCGCACCCACTGCAAACACAATTAAACAGTGGGGAGAAAAGAGGAGGGAAGCTTTTTGGAGGAGTGAAAGGCCGAGTGCCTTCCGGAAAGTGCTTTACTCTGCTCCCTCTGGCTTTCCTTTTTTTTTTTTTTTTTTTTTTTTTTTTTTTTTTACCTTCCCCTATTTTTTTTTCTTTATTTTTCTACGTGCCTTTCTTCCCTCTTAAACTGACTTCACTGGCAGCTTTTCCCTCCTTGCGCTCACCGCGGAGGAGGAGGAGAAGGAGGAGGGAAAAAACAACCCACCAACCCAGCCACTAAACCCACCCAGCAGTGGATGGGGGGAGGCAGGAGGCTCGCAGTGCGGGCTCCTGGCCAGCGGGCGGTGGGAGCCCCCTCGCTCGGCGAGCTGATGGCCGGCGGCGGGGGAGCAGGGCGCTGCCGGCCCCGCGCACCCAGCGCAGCGGCGGCCCCGGCCGCGGCCCCAGCGCCTGCGGGGCGCTGAGGGCTCCGCGCCCGAGCTCGCTCGTCAGGCAAGGTGCGCTGAGGGGGGATAAAACGGGAGGGAGAGCGGCGGAGAGCAGCAGAGAGAGGCAGGGAGACTGGCGGGTCTGCCCGGCTGCTGGCTACCTCACCCCGGCGGCACATCCTGGCAGATGACGGAGTAACTCACCCGCGTCTGGCTTTTTTTTTTTTTTCCTTCTTTTTTAAGGGGTGGGAGGTGTCTGCTATTTTATCCTTTTTAAAAAAAAATTCCCCTCTGTGTGCGTGTGTGTATACAAATACATCGCCTCCGCTCAAGGAGCAGGATATTTTAAACCCCAAACTATGGCTTTTCAAAAATCGCCCGATGCCTCCAACGCCACGAGGAAAAATCCCAGCCTCTTGGAGATAGGAGCCTTGTGCTTGGACTCGGAGATCATCTTCGGCTTCACCAGTCACCTCCTGCGGAGAAAAGCCAGGGTAAAGGGATCTTGTAAGGGGATCTTGCCGCGGTCCGGGGGAGCTGGGGCCCGGGAGGGGGTGGAGGGCCGGCTCACGGGAAGGGGGTGGCAAACTTGGCGATGCGAAGTTGCGGGCGGCGGTGCCGGGCGGGTTTCAGCACCACGAACAGTCCTGGCGGCTCCGCGGAGCGGCGCGGAGGGGCGCGGGGGAATCGCGCTGCCGGACCCCTCCTGGAGCTTCCCCGTGGGACCGCGGCACCTTATGTGACCCCGCTTTCAGATGGGGAGTGGTGGCACCGCGTCTTGCTATTTCCAGGAGGGTTTTGTACTTACTAAGAAAAGGAGATTGCTCAGCCCCGTAGCGCGGCTCAGCCCAGCGTCGGCCGGGGAGCCCACCCCTTTACCCCCCGCCCCGTCCAACCCGAGCCTTGGAGCCGCGGGAGGGTTTTGCAGAGGTTGTTTGGGCACGGGAAATTTCGGAGCAAGTTCCCAGAGAGCAGCATTGCCCGGAGCAGGCGGGAGAAAGGGAGCCGGGGCGCGGCGCCCTGGTGCGTGTGTCTGTGCCGGTCCCGGTTCCCCGTCGATCCCAAGACGGGTACACAGCAGCCCCCGGGGACCAACCCGTGTCCCCCTTTACTCCCGCACCCAAACTTTTCCCGGGCTGCCGGCGGGCGCTCCGAGAGGCGGGGGGTGGCGATCCCAGTGCAGGGGGGCTCTTTGCCCGCCGTGCGGGGCGCACCTCAGAGCTGTGCTGGTCGCCCGCGGCCCCAGCCCTGCCCCAGGGCATGCATCCTTAGCGGTGGGGCCGGTGGGGCGCTTCACACACGTGCTCGGGAGAGCCGGAAAAGTTTAAGCGGCGGCGGAAAGGTGCCTCCTGAGGAGGGATTATTTTTTCCCCCATACGTACGTGTTTCCCCACTCTTTGTGCTCGGCGATGCCCAGTTAACCACAGACCTTACCCCACGCGCCAGCAGCACCCACTCGCGCGGTGGCGGGGAAGGGGCCCAGAAGCGGTGTTGGCATCTCCGGGGGAGTGGCCGCCGTCACCCGGCGCGGCCCCGCGGGGCTCCGGCTGCGGGTTCGGCTGCGGGTTCGGCTCCGGCTCCGTCCCGGGTGGGCCCGCGGGCGCGGCGGCGCCGGCAGGGGGCGCTCTGGTCACAGGGACGGCGGCCGAGCCCGCGGGGCCCGGGCACGTCCCGGCCCCGCCACCGCCGCACCGGCCGCCGTGACAGACAGCGCGCTCCGCTCTCCCGGGGGAAAAAACTAAAAAAGGGAGAAAAGTGCTAAATATACGCGCCGGAGCGGCAGCCAAGTAAACAATTAGCTGCGAGCGTTAATTTCTCCATCTGTCAGGTCAATTTTCGCGTGTAGGAGCATCCCGTCGCGCCCGCCGAGCGGCGGGAGAGTCGGTCCCGCGAGGCCTGTGCCCCCCGGCACTCCGCATCTGCCTGCGGAGGGGGGGCACCGCATCCCAGCCCGCGCAGAAGAGCGGCAGGAGCGGGGGGAGCGGAGCCCGGCCGGACCCCTGACCCCCGCTGGCAGCTGGTCCGCACCCCCAGCGCCGCTTTTCTGACTCCGCGCCCTGCGGCGGGACCGCACCCCGCGCCCGGCCCTTTTTTCTGACTCCCGAGGAACTTGGGTTTTAGAGTGTGAAGGAAGCAACGACTTAAGTCACATTGATTTTGGCACGATCCCGTAAGGTCACTATGAAACGGCATCTTTCTCCACCCGGCGCTATCCCAAACCTAAACCCGAACCCCAGCCCGCCCCGGCCGAGGCTCCCCCGCCCCGCTTACCCCACCCCACCCGCCCCCTCCCAGCCCCTCCTCCCCTGCCCTCGGAGCACTTTTCTAGCTTTTTTTGCCGACGTGCTCCCGTGCTCTGGGTCCTTCCCCGTGCCGCCGAGGGGAGCTCACTCCTCCTCCCTCTCCCATCCCAAACTTCGTTCCCGTCTCAACATGGGAGGCAACATCACCTAGAGCGCCAGCCCGGGCGGCGGGGACCCGGCGCGATCACTGTTGGCACCCCTGACCCCCACCCCGCCATGGGCGCCCCGGGCCGGCCGCGCCGCCGGGCACCGCGCCCGCACTAGCGGAGCGGGGCGCGGGGCAGGGGAGCATCCCCCGCTACCATGATCGCTGCCGCCGGCAGGAAGGCTCTGGGACCTGATCCCCGGGCGCCGGGGGTAAGTTCCTACAACACTCCTCCCTGCGGTTGAGCTTTTCTTTGGTTTTTCCTTTTTTTTTTTTCTTTGCTCTTCCTCACTTTTTTTTTTTTTCCCTCGCGAGGGTGGGAGCAGCGTTGCCTCCGCGTCCCGCGTTGCTGAGCTGTGCTGTCTCCGCAGGTGGCGGAGGGGAGCGCGGTGCGGGAGCTCTCCCCACGGAAGAAGCCTCCGGCCGCCGCCGAGGAGGAGCGCTGCGCCAGCCGCCCGCCGCCCGAGGGAGCGGGAGCCGCCGCGGGGGCCGAACCGCGGCCGCTGGAGCGGGCGGCGGCCGGGGGCTGGTGCCGGAGCTGCCAGGCGCAGCTGGCCGAGCTGAGGAGGCAGGCGGCCCGGCTGGCTGCCGGCGGCTGCCCGCCCAACGCCCCGCCGGTAAGTGCAGCGGCCAGCACCGCCGGGGGGTTTGGGGGGGGAGGGGGGGGCACAGAGCCTGGCGTGGGGTCACAGGTACATCCCCAAAGGATTTGGGAGGGCAGCGTGACGGCAAAGCCGGAGATTTCCAACCGAGGAGGGTTCTTCAAAAGTTCAAGGATTTTTTTTAATCAAAAAGCGAAACTGTGCGGCTGGACGCTCACCGGCTGAAACAGTTAAAAATAAAATAGGGAGTTGGGGAAGAGGAGCGGAAGAGCCGAGGAGCGGCTGTGCAGGTGCCGTGCGGGACGCGCCCTCGGGGCCGCCCCAGAGCGCGGGTGCCGGGGGAGCTCCCCGTGTCCCCCCGCTGGAGCCGGGGCCGCCCAGCCCCGCTGACACCGCCCCGGGGATGCCGGCTCGGTGTTGCGACTGGGGTTTGCCTTTATCCTTACTAAGAGAAGCTGCTGGTGGCAGGCGTTCAGCTCCTCCTTCCGAGAAGCCCATAAAGTGCAGCTGGGAATCAAACACTTGTGTCTGTGGCGCTGGAGGAAACTTTGAGTGGGATGATTTTTGAGTGGGCTGTGATTTTGCCCTCTGGGTGCTTGAACGTGCCTGCCTGCCTGCCTGGCTGATGGGCTCACTCCTGTCTTTAATGTCCCTCGGGTAAGCACTGGCTGTGTCATTTTCCTCCGGTTTGTGCGGCACGGTGGCACTTAATACCCAGTAGGGAATGAAGAAAGTGCATGAGGACGCAGAGAGGTTCTTTCTAACACAGGTGCAGCTTTATTGTAATTGTCTGCACAGTTTTTCCTTTCCGTGTTTGTTTTCTGTCTATCAGAGGCCTTGATTATCCTTGTCCCTTATAATTTGTCAGAGCAGGCAGAGCAAAGCCTTTGAAAGCTTTCAGATTTGATACAGTCTTGCCTAGACATTTAAAGTGATCCTGAGAATTAGCTGATGGGGCAAAATGCAACAGAAGACCCTGAGATTCTGTTTCAGGACACACAAAATGTGTGTTGGGGTTTTGATAACGTTTGGAAGTAATGTATTGTTTTCTAAACAATGCTTATCTGGATGTTTGCAAGAATAGGGGGGAGGGTCTGAAGAGGAAGCCAAACCCTACTGACCTTCGTTTTCATTCAAAGAGTTCCTGTATGATCTACAGAATTCCCATTGAATCTAAATATAGTTTTGTTTGGAAGTGCATTGTGGAGCAGTGTCCGAATGCACAGTGAGGTTTGCATTTTCAGGCCAGATCCAATGCCTTTTGAAATCGACAGGAGTCTCTCTTTTGACTTGCTGGGTTTGGAGCAGGCTCTTATTTCTGTGGTGTAAAAGGTCTCATATCTTATCTCATTGGATTCAGGACTGTTGGACCTTTTGTTTTCTGGATTGCTGCAAATGGTGGAAAGAAGTTAAATTTCCCTTGTGAAGTGCCTGAAATAGGCTGCTTCAATGAGGAGCACAGAAACCCCTGTTCCTGTTGTTGGGGTGGGCCTCTGCCATAAAGAATTGGGTCCTATCTGTGAGCAGATCTCTGCCATGGGAAAAAAAAATTCCCAGTGTAGGAGAGTCGGGGGCCTCAGCCAGGTGTTCAGGTGAGGAGACCTGTGAGCAAAGGCCTGTTTGTGTGGTCTCCTTCCTGCAAGTCTCGGGGGACTTCCTTGATAAGCACTCGATGATGGGTAAATTAATCCCCCATTTCTGCAGGGTTTCAAAGCATGCCTAGGAACATAATAAAATGGAAATCATCACAGTGTCAGAACCTCAGCAGACCTGAGCACGGAGTAACAGATATGTGGAGTTTACACACTATGCAGCATGCAGTAAGGCTTGATGGTTGAAATTTCTTGAAAACTGCATTCTCTGACCCATGTGAGACCTGCAGCCTTATTGTAAGCTCAGATTCCCTCTAATCCTGGTGTGGTGAGCAGCTCCTCAGGAAGGAAGATGCAATAAACAGTTGCACTTACTGCCTTGTGAGTGTGAAGTAGGTTAGTGGGAGATAACAGTCAGGGGTTCGGCTACTCAGCTGCTGTGAATTGGCCTTGCAGTGGGAATCTGATGCAATATGTTGGCAGAGTGAGCACCGTGTAATGTTTGTGCCAAAAAGGCAGCTTGCTTGATTCCCCCCCCCTTGCTTTCTTGTTTAATTATATAACAAGACATCTGAAAATGCAGCTCCTCTCTGCCCATACAATGCAAGTCCAAAGTTTCCTACAAAGCTCTTCTAATGCACTGTCAAACTAAGCAACTACTGGATGAGTAAACACCAGAAGGCTACTGCTTGGAGCATGCTGCTCTCAAAGGATTTACCTCCTTTGCCATAATAATTAAGAGATCTTTCAGCACAGATTCAGAAAGGTTTCCACACCTGGTTGAAAACCCTTTGGAAAGGTGGGTGGGTGCCTCAGAGATGAAAGAAGGGCTAGTTTCCTGCTGTTGATATCTTTCCTGATGAAAGAGTGGAGGTGTATTCTCATGTGTGGGGCAGCTGACAAGGGATTGAATTCACATTAGAATAGAAAACCAACATAGTGTTTGCAGTCTGCAGGGATAACAAATCTAATTACTCGAGAGGGCTATGATTCATACAGTTTGTGTTGCTATCCTTTCAATTAGACGTATTTAAAATATATAAATAATTTAAAGTTTCAGTGTTCAGATGATGTGCATTGATTACAGAATACTGTTAGTTGTTTGTGTCTCTTCAAAGTCCTCCAAATCTCTGTGGACAGCTGATAAAAAGATGCACCTCTTTGCTTATGTTAAAACGCTTTAAACAGTCTCCCAAGCACAAGGTTTACTGCATCCTACACTCTCAGTTCCCTTCATACTACTGCTGCTGCCTTTACAGTTTTTCACCACAGTGAGGCCTGTGTGTGAATCAAAATGTGATTTTCATTAACTGTGGATGGAACCAAGCAAAGTTTAATCTGAAATTATCCCAGATTAACATTCTGGTATTGCAGTTTTGGCATCAATCACTGGGTCATGTACTGAACTAATGCAGGAGGGAAAAACAAGGTGTCTTGGTTTATCCCTAATTGAAAGTTTTGCAGGCTGTGTCCCTGGGGAGTTGGTAATGGGATACAGGATCTCTTACTGCCAGAGTTCTGGCTGGAGTGGAGAGCAGGTTGCCGTGCCTGGAAGTTGTTGCTGTTGGCAGCTGTGGGACAATCCATGGGAAATGAGTTGGTGGTCTGTGTTTCACTCCCAGTTGGCAAATAGCCTTGTCACAAACCACAATTACCACTAATTGGTATCATTGTTGGCAGTTTCAGGGAGACACTGAGGACTGAATGGGATGTAGATTAAATTAGTAATAATATTACTTAGCACCTAAATTCTTCATTGTGCTTCACAAATGCTAATTAATCAATTTGTGTGATTGCCCCTGTTAGGTAAAACCCAAACATGCTGTCATTTTTGAGGAGGTGTATGCCAGAGTGAGGTGTGTGTTTCCAGAAGGAAGTGGAGGGGCAGGGACTGTTCAATATGAGAGATGTGCTCCTCTAGCTGCATTTCAGGAGGTAAACTCTTTGCTGCCTCTGGCACAGGCAATAGCCTTTAGGATATACAGCTACTGTAAAATGGTTTTAGCTAATCCCTTATGAGCAGAGGAAAAAAGCTCTGCTGGTGTTAGGAATACACACACAGATGCAACTACATCCACAGAAGGGATTTATACTGGTGTAAATATTTTGGTTGTAGAAAAGTAATGCTTGTGCCCAGGTATACTGTATTAGAAAATTTTTTTTATCAGTAGTGAAAGGAGGCCAAGACCAGCAGAAATTCACTTTGAAAGTGATTAGCTTTGATCATGTTTTTCCCAGCCCAGGGATTCAGACATGGCCTTTCACTTGTCCCCGTCCACCCTCACCCCCAGCTTCAGCAGTTTATACTGTACCTACTGCCAGTGCAGGCAGGTGCTAAAGGCAACATCAAACAGGCAGAAACATTCATTTTGTGTTATAGCTTGAGTTCAGGAAGTTCTTGCTGTCTTAGTATTTAAGAGCTTCTTTTTTTCCCTGTTCTGTTGTTCTGTTTTAAATTTTTACCCTCATTGCATTATCTGCACTGTGTGTTACATGAAGCACACCACTGAACAGCTTCCAAGGGCCTGAAGGGCAAAGAAGAGAGTGTGGCTCTGTTGCTGGTGGGATTGGCAGTTTTTTGTTCCTCAATACCTGAAAAGTCTGTATTCCCGGTTGCCCAGGTAAACTGCACTTGGGTACAAAGGGTCACGCTGCCAGCCCTGGTCGGCAAGGAGCCTCAGTGACCAGGTTATGCCTTTGTTGCTGATGAATCACGAATCATTTGAGGGAGCCAAGCAAGTCCCAGCCTGCTTTTTCCTTGTCAGGGCTTGGTGTTACACCAGCCAGAGTTGGAGGAATCTCTGGTGCTCTGGGAAAAAAGGGAAGATGGCAGTGGCTTTAGACGTGCTGTTTACGTGCATGTGTCTTACGTGTGCAAATGCCAGGCAGCACTGCTGGACTCCCATCACCTCTCCTTCTGGTCAAAGTGATGGTGGCACACCTGTGTGTGCTGCTGACTGCATCACCTGAAGGGGAGATGAAGAACAGAGTTTTGGGATGGGCAGGCTCTTTCCTATGGGTTTCTCCTGTATGTTAAATAACTCCCCCATGTTTCCACCAGCAGCAGAACTAGGGAAGGAGGGCATGGTAGGATGGATGTTCACTGCATTTGTCCTCCCAATCCTTCTGCATTAATCCCAGCTGTTCCCTCCTTGTCCCAGATGGCTCCATTAGAGGGAGCATCTTCTCTGCAGCTGCATACAGTTTGGTTGACAGCAAGCTAGTACTTGGACATCTGGCTTCTGCCAAACAACTAATAACACATGGGTACTGCCCAGTTTCTCTCACAGTTTGTGGAAGTTGTAGGAACTTGTTCTGAGCCTTCTACCTAAATTTCATATCATTTGACAGGTTCATAAGCTGTTAAGGAGGGCTGTCAGTAACAAGGATGGGAAGAAGGGCCATGCAGTAGCTCTTGCTTTGGAAAACTAAGCTGAGAGTCAGGCATGGGATTGAGGGCTGTAGTCTTGATGTGTGAGAGTCAGGGATGTTTGTGATTCCCACCTTGGCCACTCTGATAGCCTGGAATTGAGGCAGGGAGAGCTCATGTGGTCCCTGGCTGCCAGTACCTGTCTCCTCACTGTGCACTGTTGGGTGTTCCAGGAGCCCGTGCTGCACGTGGAACACCCTGGGAGAGGGCTCTGTGTCCTAAGTGTTTGCCTGTGGAGTCATGCTTCCCTGAAAGAAAAAGGATTCACAGCATATGGGGGCTTCTTGCAAGACTTGAGGTGCATGTGGAATTGGCCTAAGCTTTTAGGAGCAATCTCTGGCTTCACTGACTTTTCCTGCCTGTGCCCATTGTTTTCTGTTAGTGTGTCAGTCCTTAGTACTGGGGTAGCCCTTACTGCCTGGAATTTGAGTCACAATGGTGAAACAGCTGAGTCTTGGCTAAGTTTGGGGTCTTCTGTTACTTAGGGGCTCTTCTTATTTTCATGGGAGGTCTTTCTGCAACTGGGTTGATGTGGATAAGGGGAATTGAGTGGGAGAGCTGTCTTTTACAGATTGCTCTCTAGAGAAATCCAATTTTCATGGCTCTTTACAAGCACTAAATGTGCCTTAAAATGTTCTATACTTAACATTTCAAAAATGCGTAAGTGGAAAAGTAATGTCTTAGTTAATAAATATGAAACTACGGGGCATTTTTTTAAGATGCACATTTAATATTTAATTTTGTGAGAGAGACTCTTGCAGAGACTTGGCTGTGGGGTGCTCCAGGCAATGAGCTCAGATGTGGATTTCAGGTACGTGTGCAGTCTAATAACAGGGTTAGTGACAGCACTGTGTCAAATGTGTTGACACGAGCAGTTCCCTTCTTTGACTCGCAGTCGTTCCCCATGTGACAGGACAGGCTGCAGAAGCTAATTGTAATGAGTTTGCTTTAGACACTTAGGATTTTCAAGCATGCCCTTTTAAAATACAGGTGAGAGGAATTATCTTGCAGTTTGGATGCTGGAGGCAAGAGACCTTCTCACTGGGGGATCTGAAGTGGGGGAGTGGGGATTGCACAATTAGCTGAAGGTACTGTGGTCTCCTGGGTAGCTGAGGGTAATTAGTGTTTCTCTGGCTCTTTCTCTGGCTAATTCCTTCAGCACCCTGCCCTATTAGGGGAAAGGGAGGAAACACATAAACCATTTCAAAATCCCAGGGGGTGGGAAAGAGCATCTGCTCCTAACATCTGAGGTTACTTTGAACCTGTTGAAATATGTAGTAGCTGCTTTATTGTTTTTGCCAAGAGCTTCCACCTACAGTGATCCCAACCTCTGACTGGTTAACAATGAGGTTGTTGGAGGCAGTAGTCATCCTCCTCCTCTTCCCTGCTCCCAGCAGCTGATAGTGGCTGCTGCCCTGGACCTGGCACTGCAGGGTAGAGGAGTGGGGATGTTATTTGTTTTTTGTTTTCCCCCCAAGACCAGGATTGCTCACCTTGTTCACAGTTGCTGCATGTGTCTCCTGCTGCTCGGGTGCCCCAAAATAGCTGCACTCTGTAGGCCTGAGTTGTTCTTGCCACAGTGAAGATGCTGATGTAGGGAAGAGCCAGTTAGCCCCTGGGTTTTCAGCTGGCATAAGAACATTTTGTCATGAAAAGTGAGCAGAGATTTTGCTCTTCACACTGGTTAGATGAGGAGAATCTCTCTGAAAGCATCTCTATGTCTTAAGGAATATTTTTCCATGCCAATGCTGTTGCCTTTCTCAAAACTGGATTACCTTCAGGAACTAGATCTATTTGGATATTGGTCACACTGAGTATGGCAGGCAGCTGTCCAGTTGGAAGTACTGTATCTGCTCTTATTTACTGGAAATCAGTGGAATTTAACTTGTCTGAATTTGTCTCCTTGCCCTCTGGCTGCAGACCTACAGCACTGGAATAACTATTTTGTATTTATTTACGTGTCCAATATATCCCCAAATGGAAGGCATCATTAGTAAGGTGGAAATCTTGTCTATTGCTGGCTGTGCTTGGGATTGGGACCTACCTGACTTCTTCTACAAGTGTCTACTATTTTTGTATAGTGACTTATGGGAGAAAACTTGGGCCTTACTTCAAAGAGAATCATACCTCCTGCTGCCTCTCTTAACAGGAATTGTCCCACTGCAGGGATGCAAAATCTGAATTAATCCCTGGATCTGTCACTAAGTTTGTGAATTTGGGCAAGCAGCTTAATATCCATGGGCTTAATTTCTCCTTTGCTCAGCAAAGAGAAAATGCTTCCATCTTTAGTTCATTTCTACTTTTTTTGTGGTGAAGACTCTCTTGCTTGTCTCATTAAGCATCATCAACTGCTGTTAGTAGAGCTGACTGCTGCTATTCATGTGCATTATAAGAATATATCACACAGGACACAGAAAATAGTGGACTCTGTGACTTGCAACTGAACTTTCAGGTCAGGTGTCAGGGAGGGATTTCTGGATCTGGGGTCACTGCAACAGCAGAAAGAGCTAAAAAGCTGGGGACTTCAGGTAAACTGTAAAGGTAGTAACAGGTAGTCCTGAAAATCTGCTAGTTCAGCAGGAGAGGAATGGTGAGGCTGTGGAAGGAGGCTGAAGGTCTGTGTCCAGTTGAAGTGGAGTTTTAGTGGTAGCTAAAAAAGTTTTATCTGCATACTGCATGATGCCTCCCTGTGCTGGAACTGGAAATCTGCCTTGTGGAAATGTGATGTGGCCTTGTGAACTGGGGGCTCTCAGTGGCTTCAGTCCCTCTTACTGCTGCTGGAGTTTATGCCAAGGTGTATTAGTTTTTCATTAAAATGTTTTACTTTTAAATGAAAAGAAAGCTAAATTTTATAGAGGAACTTAAGAGCAAAGCTTCAAATTATTATTGCTATAATTTGGAATATGATGGGAATATGTCACTTAGAAGGAGTAATGTATTCTTTTCTAGGATAATCTAAAGGGAATGTAAATTTTTGGCATAGAGTTCTTTGGACTGACTTTGCTTTGAAGCTGCTTGAGCCTTTAAGACGTAGCTGGCAGATGTTCATTCTCATGTTGGAGAAAAAATGTTTAGTATAAATGTATCCATCTATTTTAGGCAGCATAATGCCATTGTTATGTGTTTGTTTTATCACCAAGAGTCTGACTGCTGTACACATTACCATATTGTACAGTGAATCAGAGAAATCTCAGCTCTTGCTCACAAAAAGAGGCTTAGGTGAGTACAACACTCCTTCTTTGAGTCAAGTCTTGAAATCTGTCTTTGATCAGCGTTCCTGGAGTTTGCAAGCTGCTCTGAGTTTCAGCTGGGGCTGGGCTGCTTTTACCAAACATCAGTACCTGTGCAGGATTGAGTGGAGCACTGGACAGCCGTGGGAAGATGATCAATTTTCATGTTCTCTTAGCAAATCTTCCCCTGATGCTGCTGAGGGATTTTACACTGCTGGGTGAATGGGATGGGAGGCCTTCTGTACAAAACTGAAATGTGATACTTCTGCCTAGGCTGGGCATAGACTTGGCTTTCAGCATGAACGGTGAAAGAGGAGCATTAGTCCTGGTTCTCCCAGCATTCGAAAGGCTATGTGTAAATGTGTTTCCTGTTTTATTGCAACATACCATTTGTTACAACACGGTTTGTGTTGCTGTCTGTGTGTGTATAAATTCACCAGTGCTGATTATACTGTAAATGGGCAGCGTTTGGCTTTGTGTTTGAAACTCATTTGGGATGTTAAATATACTCGGTTTGTATTGTATTCTGGTTTTATTACCTTATGTTGTTCTCACTGTATTGTATGTTGTAGCATGTATTTACTCCTTTTGGCATTGCCTCTTTTCTGCTAGATCTCAGACTATGGCAGTTTCCTATAGTTTGCATATGGCTTTATCAAGTAAAATTTCTTCTCAGGGGTTGCCTGGTGCTTTTGCATCTTATGTGGCTCCTGAGGAGTTCAGGGATGATGTCTGTGCCCAGGGTACATCCCATGGCCTTCAGCAGAGTGGTGCTGCTGAGTGTTTTGGAGGAGGTGAGACTGCTGAAGTGGTTGAGACCAATGGCACTGGGCCAGACTGGTGGCACACATCCAATTCCCACCCCAAAGCAGGAGCTGTCTCCAGAGACTGTGGAATGTGATAGTCATAACAATTGTCAGAAACCTGAGGACTAACAAATGGTTTGTACAATCAGGAAATCTGTTCATCCTTGTTTCAGTCACTCTGCTCCTCTTGGGTCACCCATGGTGCTCCCATGGTGCATGGCTCTGGGAAACCTGGTTCCAAGGAAACACTCGTTAATGGTGGGAAACAAATTTGCTCTACAAGATTTGGCCTTTGGAGGATGGAGGTGAGGGGCAAATGTCTTTGTCATCATTTCTAGGCAATGCTTGGTGCTACTTCTCTGGACAGTGAGCAGAAGATGGAAGGGCTGGTTTGTCCAAAATAACCTTTTTAGAAGATATGCCTTAGTATGATCTACAGGTACTGCAGAGCTTTTGTAAGCTATCTTGACAACTATGCTGTGGGCGAAACATGGGACAGGAATTGGCCTATAACTGTTTTGCCTGTAGCTTGAAATTCAAAGTTTAACCCAGAATCTGCAGTTAAAATGTTCAGGTGTTAGTGTAACTTGTGTAGCTGTAAACTGTGAACTTTGTCTTTCTCTGAAGATTTTGTTGCAGAGGCAGGCAGATACATTTGACATTCCTCCAACAAGCTCTCACAAGGGTAATTTTGTGAGGATGATTGAGTGGCATGGAAACACTGTAAGATATCGTCCTTTTGTGGATTTTGTAAAGAGGAGATGCAGTTGAAATAATTCATAATATGCAAAGAATCTCAGCAGACTGCTGAGAAAGCTTCTTTCAGCAATTACCTGTAAGAATAAAGTAAAAAGCCTTTATTATTGATACTCACTTTTTACATATTAAGAAATATTCTTTCTGATACTTTCAGTTTTTTATTTGTAGGCTCCAAAGGGGTGTACAGTAAGACAAATGTGTTCAAGGAAGAAAAAGATATGAGTTAATACGTTAAGTTTACATATTTTTCATTTGATGGATTTATGGTTTTTAATTACATCTTCATGTCTTGCATTGGGATCCCTGGGGGCCCTTTCTGAATTTCATAGTTGTACTCTTGTGCACATGAGATACTTCAACCTGCCACCTCGTGCAGTCTTACTGCTGCTTCACTGACCTCTGGTGAAGTTACTTGTTATTCAAGTTTAAAATCTGAGATTTCCACAACGAGCTAAATTATTAGAATATTTGTGTGGCTGAGAGAGTTTTTCATGCTGTCACGTTGTGAAACGCAGGCTGTGAATGGGTTTCTCTGATTTTTGTGTGGAAGGTGGAGTTTGTGCTCAGCATTTGCTCAGTTGATCACAAGGAGCAACACCCTGGCTCGGTGTTACTGGCTCCCTGAGGGCAGTTTGGCAGTGGGAAGTCGTCATGTCTTTGGTAACAACCCTTTGGGGAGCCATAGCTGGGTTTAGGGAAGAGTATTTTCAGCAATGCGTCATCCTGAGTGCTCATCTTCTGTCTCCAGTTACATGTGACGCTGGATTTTCATTTCATAGCAGTTTGCATCGTGGTTCTTTTATTGGCAGTGGGATCAATAACCTGTGTTAACAGGTGGAAAACGAAGCCTGTTTGCTCTGTGCAGTTTCAGTTGATTTACATGGGTGAATTACAGAGGAACCCAGACTGCAGAACTGGTCAATGTCTGTTATTCCAATCCATCCCTCTGTATTGGTATCATTACCTCCGTCTGCTTTTCTCTAGCCCATCCTCTTCATTTTTCTGTTCACTGGAAACATAATTACCTGTTCATGTGTATGTGTGGGGAAATAGTGCCAGGATCTATTTTTTATAGCTATGATTTAGCTTATTGAAGAGGCAAAAACTCTGGCTGACAATATTTAGGCTTTCCAAAAGATACTTGCTTTTGGGACTGACAGGGAGCATGAATATTCAGGCTCAACTTGAACTCCTGTTCTCAGATTTGTGCTGTGTATTCTTTTATTATTCTGGTCATGGCTGCTCATAAGCACATATATCTCAAAAGCAAAATAGCTCTGTTGTGCTGTAAGAATTTAGCTGGATTTCAGCTTCTTATTGCCAAATCTTTTGATGACATGAAAGATGTGTTACATACAGGGTTGGCTTTCCTGACTCACCCTGAGTTTTTCACTGAGTGTTTTATTCCTGTGGGAGGGTTTGGCTCCTGGAGGATTGGGTGCAGTGAGAAGTGTGGAGTAGATAGTTAAAGAACTGAAATGCAGAACACTTAACCCTGAGAAGTGAACTCAAGTGAGAACACAAAGGCATTGTCCTCTGAGGTGATTCATTGGAAGTCTCTACTTTTTTGTTTTCTTTTTGCAGTTTTTATTTTAATTTCTCTTGCTAGAATCATAGAATATCCTGAGTTGGAAGAGACCCAGAAGTCCAACTCCTGGCCCAGGATGGACCATTCCAAGAATCACACTACACTGGTCCAGGCTCAGTCTAATTTTTCTTTCTTGTCGCTGGAGCAACAGTCCTGTTTGCTAGTGTTAGAAAATTGTCCATGGCATTCTGTCCTTCCAAGAGGCTGTGTTTGTGCTTTCTCTGGGAAAGCTGTCTCACCAAGCATAATGGTAAGAAATGGTCCACCTGCTGCTAAGGAAGTGAGCTGAAAGATGTCTGGTTATTCAACAAGAAAAAACATAGATTCACTGAGTGAAAAACATACTTCTTTCTGTACCTGAACAGGATTCCTGAAGTCTGTGCAACAACAGAGAGTTAAGGTAATCCTGATTTTACAGAGTGAGTTAACCCAGGAGTTTTGTAGCTCAGCTGAGTGCAATACAGGAGTGACATCAGTGAGAGATTAGAATAAGCTTTGTTATCTTCAAAGACTGTTTACTTAGTGGTTGGAGAATTGCTGTGTTTGTAGGCAGAGGTAGGAAATGTCCTGGGGCAGGTGGGAGCTGACAGCATTACACAGAGCATCAAGTGTTTCTCCTCATGCATTGCCTCCCAACCTGCTGGCTGCACTGCTTTTGTGTACACCACCCATACAGAGGTCTTTAAGAGATTGCCAAGGTTGTTTTGGATGCTAAACACTGAACTCAAGCAGTATCCTTAATTTCTCTGAATCTTGGAACAGTATCACTTGTATTTTTCTTACGTGTGTAAGTTTTCCTTAAAATATTGGTTGGAGGTATTTTAAAAATCTCAGAGTTGAGTTCTGAGGATAGTTACCTAGCCTTGGGTATTTCAGCTATTGCTTGTTATCACATGAAAGACAGTTTGGATTTGGGTTTTTGGAGGATTCTTGTGCAGCTCTTGGGTCTTTTCTGCAGAATTCCTTTTGACAGTAGTTAAGTTACATCTGATCTCCAGAAAGAGGACAACCTGATTTGCAGATTTATGTATACAAACTGCTATAAATTTAGTTTGGAGCCCACTGGGATACATGTCCCACATGCAAGTGTATTGCAAGTCCCTTTTTTCTCATGAAAACATCCCTGTAAAAGTGGTCTTGAAAGTGAATTTTTGCCTCATTGGCATTTTTCAAAAGACAAAACACAGATGCAGTGTTCCAGGCAGATATCTTTTTCTTCCCAGCTGTTTTGAATGCTCATTTGATGTTAAGTCTTTGTTCAATCCAGTCATATGTCATTAATGACTCTGGCATAAGTAGGTATGCAGAGCTGGAGGAAATCCTGTTTTATGCGTTCCTATTCTAGGAGAGCCTCAGAAAGAATAACAATAATGCAGCTCGGTGAGGTAATGGGTAAACATAGTAAGAAATAAAACGTGCTTGCTCCTTACTGAAGCAGAAAAATAGCTTATGAAGCATAATGTTGTCTTTGATAAGTGTAGATAATCTGACCTGTTTCAGAGTGTGGATTAAGACATTAACTGGGGAAGGTGAAACAGTTTCTCATAAAGAACCTGTCCCTCTGGTTGTAAAGGAGGTGTCAGCAAATGTTAATGAGAACTAAGAAGGAGTAGGAGCCCAGTCATAACCCAGCAGAGTCACATGAAAGGCTCTCCCTGCCTCGGTGGTCAGTGAATTCCCACCTGAGCTCGAGGGTTGTGTTGTGCAGTTCAGCCTCACCCTGACTCTCAGGTGGGTGATGCTTCCAGGCAAGGGGTGGGTGGTGCAAAGCAAAGGTTGGGTCTGTAGGTGTCCTCTTCTTGGTCCTCCCAAGATGCTGTAGGAAGGAGAAAATGGGAGCATCCCCCAGCTTTTCCTTCCCTCTGCTGAGTGATGTTTAAGGAAAAGTTTGTTTTCAAGAGGAACCGGGGTTCTTATAGGAAATTCTTCCTCAAGTCCTTGAGGAAGTTAAGGCTGGATTTAGAGCTTTTGATCCTGGTCAGCAGAGGGATAGCAGGTAAAAAACAGGATGAAATTATGTGGACTGCTTTTCTTTGAGAAGAAAATGTGAAATTGTGTAGTTTTTCCATCATCCAGCTTCCACAGCAGCATGTGTGAATACAGTGAAACATCTGAACTCCAGCCCACTCACACTGTGCTGCAGGCCTCCCTAGGGGCCCAGGGCAATTCAGCTAGCATTACATTTTTAGATAAGCTTACCCCATTTAGCACATGCATTTTGATCAGCCTGAGATTACAGACTAGTGACTTGCATGCATATGTACCCGAGCCCTGGTGTTGGTGTGCCTTAGATAGGCACTAGTTTTATGAGCATTAATCTGGTGTGTGTACTTCAACTGTATTTCTCTTCCTCTACCTTCATCTTTTTGGCTGCAAAACAGCAGAGATCCCTTTTCTTTGAGTAGGCAGAATCATACTTGTGACATATTTTAAGACTGCTTAGAAGATATAAACTTATTTAAGCGCTTGTGATTTATCTAGTTTTGCTTTATTTGATTCCTTAAATGTCAGCCACTCTGAACAGCTCTAGGATTTTCCTCCTTTATTTGTGAAGTGTCAGTTGATGAGAATGCAGCTGATGTGCTGAAAGCATCACTCCCTTAGGAATTCGGTGTGTGAAGTGTTTAGCTGGGAAGAAAGCCCTGTGACAGTTACCCTTTTGTTTTTGTTTTCTTTTGCTTTTGTCCCCCTCCTTCCCCCCACCTCCCCAAAAGCTTCGGTTTTGCCCTGCTGGTTTAATGGTTAAAGAATGCTGCAGCTCTGTTCAGCTGTGCAATGCCTTTCAGGTAGTGAGAGGTATCTGAGGAATGAGAGGGATCCTATGGGAATAACTGGCTGGCACTTGGTTGACCTGATCTGACGGGTCTATACATAGTCCCAGCTCCTGCCAAGAGAGATCTGATGCAGCAGCAGCTGCCGGGGGTGTGACCCCTCCTGGTACCTGCGTGGGCTTGTGCCTCCCTACCTGTCTGGTGGGTGTGGCTGCCTCCAACACTTCCTGTGCTCCTGGAGAAGGCAGCCCCTTCAGGACACCTTGGCCCGGGTGGAAGGAGCTGTTGGAGCTCTGCTGGCAGGAGGGAACTGAGATACCCGAGCGTATCTTCTGTAGAGGAGCAGCTGGTCTGGCTCCCTTATACACTCAGTGCTTCCTGGTGCAGCGTTCAGGGGGAAGGAGTGAAGGGGTGGAAATGCATTTGGCATCATGAGCTTGTAAATGCCGGGTGGAAGGTGCAAGGTGGGAGGTGGCTGAAGCATCTCCCTCTCCCAGACCCCACCAGCTGTGTTACTGCTCCAGGAGGGGCTCCAGGAAGGATGGAAACCATCCAATTGCTGCTGCTTTCCAGAAACACTTGAGATCAGAGTCTTACGAGTATGTATCACCTCTCATGTATCTTGCTTGTTTCAGGTTATGTTGTGATGGCAGTCGTGATCATTATCTCATTTTAATTTTCAAGAGCATGATGTATGTGGATACACCTACTGCGCTCAGAGATTTCACTGCGAGATTAGAGACATGTTTAGGAAATTAGTAATGAGAGAAAAACACGTAATTAAAAATGATATCAGTTTGGAAGCTCATCCATCTTCAGCCAGCTTGCTGGAAGAGAAAGAAGTCTTACACAATACCTAGTGGTGGGAAAATGCATTTGGCTCTCCACATTTTAAACAGGAAGGAACTATTTAAATGACAGACTTACAATAGTAATTGGGGCATTTACTTGTGAACACTGGATAACATATTGTAGCTGAATAATATTGCATTAAGTCTGTATAAAGTTAAGGCAGATCTTGTTGTATTTGTTTACTTTTAATGATGCCTTCACACAATTTTTTAAAAACTTGTTTGGAGCCTTTCTAAAACAATTGGGTAATTGTACTGAAAATAGCATTCATATTTTGAGGTAGTCATATTTACATATGCCAACTATTGTCTGTAGCATTATGAAGATGCACACTTAACAATTAATTTGTTTCCTGAGATATGCAATTTTATGTGAAATGCCTTAAATTCAAAGTCTGCAACAGAATTTTAGCTCCTCATCCCTGATGACCATTATAAAATTGCCATATGTCTTAAAATATGCTCATCACAACTGCAGTTGTTTGGACTGTGAATTTCCTCTCATTTTATGATAAAATCCTTAGTTTAGAATAATTTTATTCTTTAGTAGGAGAAACACCATTTGGTCATACATGGTTCATTACAAAATGTGGTAACTTTTAAGCATTTCGAACACTACATGTGCTTCATTTGAGTTTTTATGCCATTTTTCATGGACAATTAGCAGTACTTTGTTGTCATTTTTGTCATGAAATGCCCATAAACTCAATTATCTTCTTGTTTGGTCCCACTTACAAACACACAGAAAACCTAAGCAGATGTCAGAGCAATAACCAGGTGTATGCTGTACTACTTTGCAAACTTTTAATTGCTGCAGGGATGTTTCCTAGTTAATGGCTGTGTTTATTAAGTGCTCCTATCTGTTGTGCCTTGTTCAGGAGTGTACCTTACATGTGGTGTGCTCAGGCTGGTTTATCCAGTGGCAGCCTTGGAGTAGCCTTGCAGAGGGATATGCTTTTTCAGTTTTGTTTGCAGTGTAGTTAGGAAAATTGCTGAGTTGCTGGTGGTGTAGGGTCCTGTGTGATCCGGTATTCAGTGATCTTTGGGTGGCTGTTGACTGTCCACCTCTTGAGAGGTGATGAGTGTTGTTACCTGGGAGGATGGGAAATAGATGAGGATGGTGTGGCCAAAATGACTCACCAAAAGTTAGCTGTTCTTGATGGTGCTTGGAGCAGGGAGCCCTTAGCTGGTGATGAGAGACTCTTTGTGTCTCAGAGCTGGAGGTCAGCAGCTGTGGTGGAGAGGGTGGGCAGCTGCTTGGCATTCCCTGTTGGGCTTACCCATGGAGAACTGGCCTTCCTGCAGGGGTGTGAGGGGAAGCACAGTCTTTCTTGACAGCCTCCTTGGGGTCTGTGCTGTTGTGCATGAATGGGGAGATACAGATGTGGACTGAGGATACCTCCAGTTGCTCTGTGTTCACTGCCCAGAAGCAATGGCAGCACAGGAAAAGGAGACCCTTGATTCATGACCCTGTGCAGTACTGCAGGTTTGTACCCAGACCAGGCCAGAATGCCAGGATTGGTTCTGAGATATATTATATATTGATGAAACAACGAGAGAGATCATCTTTTCCCAGGAATTAAATAATTGCTTCCTGGATGAAAGGGCCCAACATCTGGCTCTTGGTTTTCACGTATTTTATCATGTACATGTAACTGTTTGCTTTGTTCCTGCAGTAATGTTAACCTACTAATGTATGAATTTGTTTCAGGTCAGTGAAAAACTGCATATAAATCTTTATTACATGTACTTGATTGTCTTTAACTCTTTATAAGATGTAATTAGCACCCTGTAATCATATTGTGGTGCTGTTTCTGTGATTACCCTGGTAGTTAGTGTGCAGTGCAATCCTGGTTTTATAGACTGGAGCTAATGTTAACTTGACTGGAATAATGGACAAAAATCGGCCTGTGGTGTTGGCCAGGTAATTTTCTCACCTTTCTGCTGCCCAGTTCCATTGCCTCCTGCAGTTCTGAGATGTGGCTTCTGATTCCAAAGCTGTGATCTTCAAAATGTGGTGCTTCAGGGTGAACTGGGGCCACTTTGTGATGGTGTCTGTGATGGGAGGGAAGAGGAGGGTTGTGGCAGGTCTTCAAGGATGACAACTTGGCGAAGCACTAGTGCCTAGAAATGTTTTGATCCTATTGTAATGAATAGCTGCTAGTTCCTGTTGTTGTTTCTGTTTTGATTGAGTGCCCAGCTGGTGTGTGGTGCAGATAGGATGTTGGGGCAGGGAAAGGAAGTAACTGTCAAAAGTGCATCTCCCTCAGGAAAGCAAGAATGTGGAGGCATGGTAGAATTGGTGTTTAAATAGCACTTATTTTTCCTTGGTTTTCATAGTGCACTGACCGTATGCAATTTTCCACATGCTGGGTAATGGAAAATTGGCCCCAGAGGAAGTCACTTTGTAAGTCAAGTTTGGGATTATAAAATCAATCACTCTTGGGTCACTAATTGATGTGGAAGATAGGAATTTCCTATACAGTATGATAAGTTCGTTGCTTTTCTGGCAGGGTGTGTACAGTGCACTGTTTAGCCAACGATATTCTTTCCTGATTCTGTTGTTAACTCAGGAAAAGCATCAGGTCATTTACAGCTACACCCAAATTGTGGGTTTGTTTCTGAGTAGTAAGGGGAGGGTGGAGGGAGTTTCTCATGTAGAATCTACATGTGTTTTATGAAGCTTGTTTTCATCTCTTTGTGGCATAATAGCAAAGCTTGGCAGCCATGTGGGAATCATGAAGATTGATTGCTCATGGTGTTAAGCATCTCGTATCTCTGAGTTTATATCAACACTACCCTTTTTCCAGCAGCAGCATCTGGCTCATTGGCAAGCTCTGTGGACAGTTGTTTTCACCACTCTGGAGATGCCTCTGGCTGTCATGTGGCTGCTGCCTTGGCCATGCTGCTTTGTTATTCTAGCTGGTCTCATTTTCATTTATTTAGTTTTTTGCTTACCTTTGATTCTGATCAATTGCTCCAGAGACTGTAGTCTTGAATAAATCTTGCCTAACACTCTCATGCAGGGACTTCTATGAGACGCTGATGTTAATTTATTTCAGTGACTGTTTGCTGATGGAGCTTTGAGCAGTAACATCCCAGCTTGTGCCTTCTGTGCAGGTTTTCCCTGTGAATCACAGCATCAGGCATGTGGAGTAAAACACACATCTTTGAGCCTACCCTGCATAATGGCTTTCTCTGAGACCGGAGCTGCAAGCATACATCAAATATTAACAGTGCACAGTCATTGCCTGGAATGGTGCTGAGAGTCCTGGAATCAGCCACTTGGATTTTTCAAGTTGACCATTGGGAGCAGAGTTTCTGGCCCTGCTGATAAAAACTGTCACAGGAGCAAAGAGTAGTGTGTGTCAGTTCTGGATTTATATCCTCACTTGCTGTCCCTACCTGCTTGATTGTGATTTCTATTCATATACCATGTACTTTAAAAACATTATTTTTTTCAGCAGCACTGTGGGTTTGGAAGACACATGGGCTTAAATAAAAGTGAGTGTTTCTTAAAATATTAAAGCATCTATTTCCATTAAAGAAGCCTATCAGGGTCACTACTTCTCATAGTTGAAATTAACAGAGCTGTGATGTGCAGGAGGTGGGACAAGGTACTTATCTTCACTGCCCTTTTACTCTGATCTCTAGAACTGGTTCAGTGCTGTCCACAATGGGGACTATTTGACAACCTGTCAGATTTTATAAGGAAATCAACAAGACATGATTACACAACTGGTTTTAAATGTGTATTTACATCTGTAATGATAATACTAAAGCTGCTTGAGTGGCAGGGTTTTTTTAGATTCACTGCAAATTTGACACATAACGCCAGAAAACCTTGTTTGAAAAAGAATGGGGAAATTTTCACACCTAGATGTACCTTAAGTCATCACCCAAAAACTACAAAAGTGCATTTCATGGGCTTTTTATGAATTGAGAAGGCAGGTTGGTGAAAGAATTTACTGCTAATTTGAAATTAGGAACAGGGATGTTTCAATTTAGAGGGGGGATTTAGTGATTTTGCATTCAGTATGAATGTCGCCATGGATTTCTTTAGGGCCCAGGTCTCACTCTGGGGCTATAATTTCTATTCTTAAAAGAACCCTTTCTTCCTCTGTACTTGGCCTTTTCCAGCAGGTGATGAGGCAGCTTCTTTTCCAAGGTCCCAGAACACAAATTAAAATAAAAACATCCTTTTATGTAGTACCTTCAATTGAACGGAAACATAAATGTATCCTATGATGTTAGGCATTGTCTACAGTTGTGGAATTTCTATAGAGGTAACGTTAGATACAGTAAATGTTTAAGAGCCTTGTTAAGTGTGACTGGTAGGACGAGCTAGTGCCTTTCATCTCTTAGTTGCTGGTTTTAATAGGATCTGGCTCGAAGGGTTTTGAAAGTTGTTGCCAGGTATTTGATTGCTTCTGTGTCTTGGGAGACAAGGTTTGTTTTGTGTGTGTGTGAGGAGCCTGAAAGAGTTTGCAGAGTATTTCTGCCAATCATTTGTGGGCACGTCTACGTGTGCGAGTGTTATGGGCAGACATAAGCTCACTTTGCCCATGGGTTTAATATGTTTATATCCCATGCCTTAGTAGAGTTTATAAACCCTATTAACATGGCTTTTGAGATGCTTCGAGTATGGGCAGAGTGGGTTTTTGTCTGTCTGTGGGCATAGCCCCATGGATTTACTTTTGTAGAAGACAGACCTTAGGCAAAGGGAGCTGCTCCTCTGTGATTACACAAGTCCTTTGATGGTGAGAGGTTGCACAGCTTGAAGTTTTCACAGGACCACTGCTGGGCTTCCTAACAAGAGGGTTACAGGTGGATATTGATCACCCGACTGTTGTCATTCCAGTCATGTGAGTGTGATTTGTTGGGCTGATAAAGGCAGTTCTTACCCAAGCCCCTCTTCTGGGAGCTGCTCTCAGTCTGTTCACCCCCAGCCTGGATTGGTACTGGGGCTTGTCCTGACCCAGGTGCAGCACCAGCACTTGGTCTTGTTAAACCTCATGAGATTCACATCAAATTGAGCTTGTCCAGCTCTCTCTGGATGGCATCCTGTCCTTCAGGTGTGTCAACTGCACCACTCAGCTTGGTGTCATCTGCAAATCTGCTGAGGCTGCACTCAGTTGACCTTAATAAAGATGTTAAATAACACTGGTCCCATATGGACCCTGAGGGACACCACTTGTATCTGATGTCCATTGAAATGGACAGATGGAGTAGCTGGACCTGCACCTTCTAATTTAGGCATCTCATTTGGATTCCTAAAACTGGTCCCTGAAGTTGTAGGAAACGAAGTGTAGCAATTCTATACTTTGTATCTATAAAGGAAGATTCAAAGTGGGAGATAAAATGTAGCATCATTAATGACAAAAGAAAGTTTTGGGTGTGCTGATGAGGGGCTGTATTTGACAGAATTTTTCAGAGTGTATAGAGGGTCACAACTAGGACGAGAGGTATGAAATTAATACAGGAATCATGAAATTTGGAAAACTTGCTGTGTGCAAGATAGTGTAGGTTACTAATAGTCGTCTAAGTAGAGGAGTATTTTGAAGTCTGTGGCACTTGGACCCCAGCAGCAAGTCTGTGCACAGATATGTTACCCATCTTTCCAAAACTAGTATCATAGGGCTGGGGAGTGATCTGCAGGTCTTTAAAAAGTAGTCCAGCTTCCTCCAGTGGAATGGGGTCATCTATCTCTTGATCACCTCCCACAGATGTCTTTCACCTGCTCTTCAGAAATTCTCAAAAGAACAAGATTTCTCAACACCACTCTGTAGAAAGTGCCAATGCTCACTCACCTTTGATAGTTTTTTCTTGAGTTACCTTTGCCTAAAAGTAGAATGATTTCCTATTTTCCTTACCCAAGTGGATCTAGAAAGCAATTTGGCACCAGTCTCTTCATAACCACGTTTTGTACTGGAGGACTCCGATTACTTTTCACTCTTCTACACTAAATAAACTAAACTCCTTTAACTTCTACAACATTCTTGTTTTTTAAGCTGCTATTTGTCCTGTAGACACTCCTCAAATGGTCTGTCTCCAGCTGTGTTTTATCTGGCTGGGATCATACTTCACCCTAATGGGATTCTGTAGGAGGATCACTTGATTCTTTGGGCAATGTCCTCCACCTGCAGATATCCCTTGGGATCTGCATATTTGTATTTTCTTTCTAACGTAAGCTGGGGTGAGCAGAATGAAATCAATTATTTCTATGCCCTAGCATCCTACCTGAAACTGAGGGACAGCAATGGACCTTACTTCCATCCTATTCCAGAGATACTGAAGACACAGGACCAACAGGTAGCTGACAGCAGACATGTGAATTTACTTGCTGAAGCTGTGCTCCTGAAGAGTGGTATTGAACAAAAGTCATCCAAGAATTCACTTTGAAGAGCTGCTGGGTGAACGGCTTGGAGAGGAAGGTGATGTCTCATAGATGCCACCTAGTAAGCAAAGGAACTGAAGCAGCCTCTTCAGGCAGAGTGTGGCCAGCTTGTGGTTAAGGAGTTGCAGATGCTCTTCATCCTTCCTTGACTATTCGACTATTCATCCCTGTTAGGTTTTTTTCCTTTTTTTTTTCCTTGATTAAGTCCAGGCAAGGAGAAAAAGTTAAAACTCGACTCTACTACAGTACTCCCTAAATTCGATGTAAACCAAAATTTTTTCAGCCAAGGAGATTTTTTTTTTTTTTTTTGTGAAGCAGTCAAACGGAGGCAGTGGAAATTAATTAGGATGAAGAATAAGTGTAATCCACTTTTGTAATAATAAAAACTACTTGGTGTTCTAACTGTGCACTGTATGCAGTAATTTGTAGCATGCAAGGGAGTGCACAATGGGCAGCCTTTTGGTTGTGAAGGCTAAATAGTTTCTGTACGGTCTTCAAGTATTCATCTAACAAATAATTGATAAAATGAGCAAGTGAATGAGACACTGAGAGAGTGTGATCTAATGCCAAGTGCTGGTTTCCATAGTTGATTTTAAATCTGCATTATGCTAATGATGTTCATTTGGAAAATGTGTCCACTCCCTAACTTCTGCCGCTGAGCGTTCTGTTAATTGGATTCAGATGGTTGGACTGAAAAAGTGGTAGGGTTCGTATACAGAGGAGTGTTCCAAGCACTTTTTTTTTTCCCAAGCAATCTTTCTAAGATGAGGTTGCTTTCACTGTGGCTGGTGTCCAGCTGTTCTGGAACTCTCTCATCAAAGGTCTGTCTGATACAAATGGGCACGGTTCTGCTGGGACAAAGGAAGTTATGATCACTTAAATGTGCTGAAGATCTCATCTGGGGCATGACTATTCTCCCAGGCCATTGGGCTGGCTGGGCTGGGTTGCTGGTCAGAGTTCATCAGTGAGGGAGTCCATTTCACCAGGCTCACAGTGCAATTTGTAATTCTGGAAACACAGGCTGTCGACTGAATTCTAATTGCAGGAGCAGCCTTTTGTTTCCCATGAAATGATATTAAGAGCTGGTGTTTCTGAGGCATTTTGACAAGGCAGCATGTTTCTGTGTAGTGGTGCTGTGCTCTGATTTTCATCCCTATGTGACATTCAGAGCTATTCTATTACCTGGGCAGCCTCACTGAACTCAAACTGTTTGTGGAGTTGGTGGCATTCAATGTGACATCAGACATCATCTTTTCCCAAGTCGCTGTTCTCACCCATGAACACTTCGTTTGCTCTGAAGAGGAAAGAGAAGTTGTGACTTTTTATGCAGTTACGACTCTAATAGGCAGAGTTTTTATAATCTGATTTACTGCGCTCATGGGCTAACCAAAATTTATTCCCTGGTTTCAAAGAAAAAATAATTAGGGATGGAAAGCTCTTTATCTTTTAAA